>NC_056712.1:18199006-18409006 GCF_018831695.1 Puntigrus tetrazona | reverse complement strand
GCTTCAACAGAATTATTAAAAAAATAAACTCATGAAACAGACCTGGACAAAAATGATGGTACCCCTAACTTAATATTTTGTTGCGCAACCTTTTGAGGCAATCACTGCAATCAAACGCTTCCTGTAACTGTCAATGAGACTTCTGCACCTCTCAGCAGGTATTTTGGCCCACTCCTCATGAGCAAACTGCTCCAGTTGTGTCCGGTTTGAAGGGTGCCTTTTCCAGACTGCATGTTTCAGCTCCTTCCAAAGATGCTCAATAGGATTGAGGTCAGGGCTCATAGAAGGCCACTTTACAATAGTCCAATTTTTTCCTCTTAGCCATTCTTGGGTGTTTTTAGCGGTGTGTTTTGGGTCATTGTCCTGTTGCAAGACCCATGACCTGCGACTGAGACCAAGCTTTCTGACACTGGCTAGTACATTTCTCTCTAGAATTCCTTGATAGTCTTGAGATTTCATTGTACCCTGCACAGATTCAAGACACCCTGTGCCAGACGCAGCAAAGCAGCCCCAGAACATAACAGAGCCTCCTCCATGTTTCACAGTAGGGACAGTGTTCTTTTCTTGATACGCTTCATTTTTTTGTCTGTGAACATACAGCTGATGTGCCTTGGCAAAAACTTCGATTTTTGTCTCATCTGTCCACAGGACATTCTCCCAGAAGCTTTGTGGCTTGTCAACATGTAGTTTGGCATATTCCAGTCTTGCTTTTTATGATTCGTTTTCAACAATGGTGTCCTCCTTGGTCGTCTCCCATGTAGTCCACTTTGGCTCAAACAACGACGGATGGTGCGATCTGACACTGATGTTCCTTGAGCATGAAGTTCACCTTGAATCTCTTTAGAAGTCTTTCTAGGCTCTTTTGTTACCATTCGGATTATCCGCTCTTAGATTTGTCATCAATTTTCCTCCTGCGGCCACGTCCAGGAGGTTGGCTACAGTCCCATGGATCTTAAACTTCTGAATAATATGTGCAACTGTAGTCACAGGAACATCTAGTTGCTTGAGATGGTCTTATAGCCTTTACCTTTAACATGCTTGTCTATAATTTTCTTTCTGATCTCTTGAGACAACTCTTTCCTTTGCTTCCTCTGGTCCATGTCGAGTGTGGTACACACCATATCACCAAACAACACAGTGATTACCTGGAGCCATATATATAGGCCCAATGGCTGATTACAAGGTTGTAGACACCTGTGATGCTAATTAGTGGACACACCTTGAATTAACATGTCCCTTTGGTCACATTATTTTCAGTGTTTTCTAGGGGTACCATCATTTTGTCCATGCCTGTTTCGTGAGTTTATTTTTTAAATAATTCTGTTGAAGCATGGTTGAAAAACAATGTCTGACTTTCATTGGTTAACATTTATAGAATTTTTATTTATTATTACTTTTGTCAGATAACAGTTATTTCTGTGACCATTGTGAGTTTTTCTTTCATTGACCAAAGGGTACCAACAATTTTGTCCACGTCTGTATATATATATATATATATATATATATATATATATATATATAATATAGCACGTTCACCCCATGTTGTTTGTTTCAGGTGAACGTGACGCTGGAAAGAGAAATAGCAGGTTTGTGGGTGAAAATACCGTGTCTGGATGAAATCGGGAGCTGTCATTATCCCAATGGCTGTGACCTGCTCGATCAGCTCATCCCGCCGGGACAGGACTGTCCCGAGCCGCTGCACACATACGGCCTGCCCTGCCACTGCCCCTTCAAAGCCGTGAGTGCAAACAACGTTGCCTCGTTGTAAAAGTCCGTCACGCATTAACATTTATCACCTTCTTCTTGCAGGGAGACTACGCTTTGCCATCGACGGACATCATTATACCAGACGTTGAGCTGCCTGGCTGGCTGACCAACGGCAACTACAGGGTACGGAGCGTTTTAGGGAGCTCCGAGAAAGAACTGGGGTGCCTCAAAATCAGCTTTTCGTTGCATTCCTCCAGGAAGAAAGAAAACGACGTGATCGTTCAATAGGACCTTGACTTAAAGTTCTCCACATTTTTTATATCGATGAATGATGGGTCACAATGAGCACGTTTGTTTTTAACTACTGACAAATCTCTTGAATTGTTTTTAAATGGTTGGATGTTGCTTCGCATTCACTAGTATTGCTTTATAAACCACTGGACCGCACATTGTGGGTTTAATGTTTTTTATCGCTCGTTTTAATTAACACGTTAACAATCCTTTGTCTGGTTTTGACTGCTGGGTTTTGTTCTCTGGGGTTAATGAAGTTCAGTGCCAAGGGAAAACGCTTTTCCTCAAGTTTTCTTTAAATGGGAAGAGTCTATTTTTGTTCTCAATAAACATTCAAACATGCAAGTGTTTTGTAGTTTTATGATTTATAATAAAACAATTATATAAATTGTATAATGATTAGATGGATAATAGTTTAATGGACATCATATTTTGGCTGAGATTATGTCCATATTTTCACACCTTACAATTTATATTATAAATAAAATAAAATTATAAATAAACGTTAATGTTATATATAATGTTTTTATTAAAGGCTAGTTTAATTTATTTTGGCGTATTTGATTCACATCTTTTCTATAACTAATTAATTAAATTTATATAAAATAAATAAACATTATATAGACTACCAGTCAACAGTAAGAGTATTTTTGAAGATGTTTCTTATGTTCATCAAGGCTGCATTTATTTGATCATATAAAGGGAAAAAAGTAATACTGTTAAATATTTTTATCTTTTAAAATATATATTTAATATGCTTTAAATGATAATTTATTTCTGTGATGCAAAGTTGAATTTCCATCAGTCACTGCTGCAGTCTTCAATGTCACATGCTCTTTCAGAAATCATTTTAATAAGAGATTATTTGTATGTGTATTCCTTTTTTTTTGTGTGTGTGTGTGTGTGTTGTTGTTGTTGTGTTGTTCAAAAAAAAAAAAAAAAAAAAAAAAAAAAGTTACATGTGTGTATGTATACATATATTACAGTAATAAAAAAAAAAAAAAAAAAACATATAATCAATTAATTAAAATAAAAATGTTGTTGGAATTACTATAAAAATAATAAAAAAAAGAAATCATTTTAATATGCAATAATTATCATCGTTTGCAAAGTTTTTCGGGATAATATTTTTTCAGAAACTTCAAAACAACATTATTTTTTAAAAATAATCTTTTCAAACAATATAAATATTTGCCATCACTTATCAGTTTAACGCATCCTAGCTGAATGAATTTAATTTATTTTAAAAAATAAAAAATTAAAATGTACTGACCCCAAACCTTTGAACAGTAGTGTTTATTGTTAGAAATCTTTAAAAAAGTAAAAATCTTATGGTTTCCAAACTTTTGACTGGTAGTGTGTGTGTGTGTGTGTGTGTGTGTGTGTGTGTGTGTGTGTGTGTGTTGTATTCCAAAAACGTGACAGAGTAGTGTTTGAACATTAGATTTGTTTTTATCAATTTTTTTTAAGCTATCATCATTCACTGTTTTAAACGGGTTCTCGTGGTCAGCCTGCAGGGGTCGCTGTTCAACGCTGTTTTATTGTTTTCATGAATAATCACGGGGCAAAAACACATTTTATTACCACAGGAAGAACTGACATGACAGCAGACAGGGCATAGATCGCGCTGGTGTTTAAGAGCAGTCGTATATTTAACGTTAAGTAAATGCATCTTAGATTAGACCAAAAATGAATGACTCCGCCGTGAAATAAAAACATTTCCGTGTTTTTCGCTCTGCTCGCTGCCAGCGGATTTACGGCGTTGTAGTATCATAGTTTAGTTTTTATTTACGAGTGTTTTATATAGATATTGTTAAATGCGTTTTTATAATTTGATTTGTTTTATAGGCTTTTTACAGCATTTTATTTTCAGTGTTAAATCATGTGAAAAAATACTAAAATATTTTTATTTTTGTACTAAAATAAAATAATAAGGTTTTGTACACTTTACTTCAGGTCTTTTTATTTTATTTTGAGTAAACATAAAGGCCTTTTTTATTAGTCTTGGCGTCTTGCGGAGGAACATTGTAGCCGGATCTACTTTCTACTGTCTACGGCGAATCACGCAGGTAATGCGCTACTACGCGCACCGGTGTAAAATAGGCCGAATATAAACAGGACACACTTTGGAAAACGGGTTCACGGTGTCCTCGTTTATTATATAAATTCTTATTAAATTCTAAACACACAAAAAAATTACAAACTGCAGCTTTAACTCTATAATGACCCCGATAACCTTCCCATGAAACCCCAAACTGAGCAGCGCAGCATCCTATTCCCTACAAACCCGTGCTGTCATGAATGCATTTATGCCTGAGACTCGCTGTGAATGTTGTGTAGACGGCAAACCTGTCTGTCCACATTTCAACAGCTCTTTACATTCATAAAATCATCAGAAATGTTTTATTTGTTTCAGGTGAACTTGACACTGGAAAGAGAAGTTGCAGGGGCGTGGGTAAAAGTACCTTGCACTGAGGACTTAGGAAGAGTAGTTTATTTCATATCACTGTTTTAAGATTAGCATTTATCTGTTATCTTATTCCAGTGTGACTACTATTATTGGTAGTATTGCCATCTTCTGGTATCTACGTGCCAATTTTTTTACTGCCTGATAGGCTGAGCAATTTTAGACTGCAGATCGTTTTGGGAAAAGGGCTGGGATAGCATCGGTCCACAATTAAATGCGGTTGTCGCCATCAAGTGGCGGTCTGCTCTTTACCTGGCTTTTGGTCTTGAGATGGGACGGGTTCGGGACAGGATTCAAACTCCCGTCTTGATTGATGCACTAATGTGATTAATGATGAGGGATGCTGCAGCTAAATGAAGCCAGTTCGGTTTCTGGTTTATTTCATTAAATTGTTTTTCTTAAAAACATAATGAACATTTAAATAAGTAACAGTGTTCTTTAGTTATGTAGTATATTTTTTTGTTCAATATGCATATATAACTACACACCTGTATACATTTAGAAAATATTTATATATTTATTTATAATATATATATATATATATATATATATATATATATATATATATATATATATATATATATATAAAAATATTATATATTTTTCTTAAATATATGCATGCATGTGTTTATTTATATATATATATATATATATATATATATATATATATATATATATATATATATATATATATATATAAAATAAACTAATTACACGCTCATATATTATGGAAACTAAAAAATATTTATCTTGGATGCAATTAATCGTGATTATTGCTTGACAGTACTAGAAAAAAAAAGAGATAAAAAGTTGCAATTATTCTACCTTTATATACCTGTTATATCTACATCAGTAAATTCCATTCAAGTAACTGTAGGGGGCTTCAAAATCACCAACATATGTAAAAACTGCATTTTTTATATATATATATTATGTTCCTTTGGTCCTAACTCTGAAATCTCATTCTCACAGCTGTGTCAGCGAAGCAAAATAAGCCAAAGTTTAAATATATGCAAACACTAATGAGATTTGAAAGCGGCAGTGAAGGGAAGCGTCTCGGACGGCTTTTATGGCACTTTATTATTCTTTCTTTTTTTTTTTGAGCTAGACTTCCCCTGGCTTCTGTATATGATTTTGTTTTACGGAGCGAAGTGCACAAAATATTTAGCTTTCCACAGAAGAACGCCAGTCAAGGCTGGAATAAGCTACTTGACTCCTAAAATCTGTACAGATTTATAACCCGTACAACAAACGTGTGTACAGACGCGTGACGAATGAAACCAATGAGTTATCAAATGCGTTTAAACATCTTCTCCAATGCACGGAATAAGAGCCTGAAGCCAAAAGAAGATTTTACAATAAAGAGGTTTGTGCATTGAGTGCTTTGTTATGCTGATGTGCATTTATTACCCAGAATACGTGTAAAACCTCAGCCAGGTCTGTTCTCCTAAACATTGTTTGCATTCCTGATTTTTCAGGCCGTCTGTCAGGAGTGGTCCAGCCCTCGATCCAGATGTCCAGGTGGAATACCAACCGCAGCAGATTTCCCCCGAGAGCAAGACTAGCCATGTTCTTACTTTTTTAATGATCGCTGAACCCAGATGTGACATCACTTGTAAAATGCTCCCGACAAGTGAGCTGTTTACTCTAAACTCTACCATTTTGAACTCCCGTGTGAGCGTATTATTATGCATAACGATCTCATTTCATTTTTTTTTATTCAACCTAACCTGACGGAGCTCTCAGTAGGACTTGCGTGTTTTACTTCGCCCTTTGAAAGCGCTTTGAAAGGTTTTGTGAGGCCTGGAGGCTCACGCCATGCCTGGGGTCGGAGGGGGAGCAATGGAAAGAATGTTATCTCCTGGCTGACTGAGGGCTTGCGTCTGGATTTTTAAGAGCTTTGTGGCACAAAGCATGTTCAGGAAGCTTTGTGGCACATACTACTCCTGGCTGGCAGACTACATGCATTTACCAAGAAGAAAATCACACTTAACGGCACTGAGAAGTACATTATGTGAACTCATAAAGTATGTGTGCTTTCTTAAATAACGGAGACATTAAAGAAATCTTCTAATAAGGCAACAAATCCCCACAAATGTCTGTTCTGGGAGTATATTAATTGGGGACTGCTTTGTGACAGCATTAAATACATGTGTACAACTATCTATGGGATGATGTTTTTGCCAGGAGAAAAAAATAGCAACTTTTTTATCTCATACTTCTGACTTTCTGAAGAAAAAACAAAATACAGTGCTGTCAAGCGATTAAAATATTTACATATACATATATATATATATATATATATATATATATATATATATATATATATATATATATATATATAAATATTATATATTTTTCTTAAATATATGCATGCATGTGTTTATATATATATATATATATATATATATATATATATATATATATATATATATTAAACTAATTATAAGCTCATATATTATGTAAACTAAAAAATATTTATCTTGGATGCAATTAATCGTGATTATTGCTTGACAGTACTAGAAAAAAAAAGAGATAAAAAGTTGCAATTATTCTACCTTTATATACCTGTTATATCTACATCAGTAAACTTCAAGTAACTGTAGGGGGCTTCAAAATCACAAAAATATGTAAAAACTGCATACACTTGCTTTAAAGGGATAGTTCATATAGAAAATCCTGTCACTTTCAATCACTCACACTCATGCTGTTCCGAACCTGAACACAAATATGATAATCAACATTCATCAACATATCTTCTCTTGCGTTCAACCCGAAAACAGATCCTCTAATACAGGTGTGAAGCGTAATCTAAAACGCCCGTGGTTACGAAATGCACTCCGTAAATCATTATGGTCCGAAAATGGTACCAAAACGGTTCAGAATTGGTACGAGGAAATGTTTCCCGACGAGTCTTAAGGAAAACGTGCTCGATTTCTCGTTCTCCCTTCAAACCCTGAGCTCACGCCTGTTAACTTTGGCTCATCCTACGGTAAATCCAAACATGCTGTTTTACGCGATTGCTGTGTTTTTGTTCCCGTAGATAACCGGAGAGCTGATCTCACTTTATTATTGTCCCAGCAGCTGCCCGTCAATGGAAAGTTTGTCGTGACGCACGCTTCCCAGCGACAACTGCTCTATCGTTTTTTTATGACGGATTAGAAACCTTGCTATAAATAGACGAAAAGGAAAGTCTCGGATTACCCAGAAGATCTAAAAGTCGATGTATCATATTAACGCTTAATATACACCAAACAAGAAAGCCAAAGATAGATGTATCTCCGGCACACTAGCGTATGCACCATATACGACGAGCCCGTTTATATTTCCTCCACTCGGTATTTGACAATACGTTATGCTACAATAGGCAGCGGCAGAAGGCTAGAAAGGTTCGCTTCTCTCTTTCTAAATTTGCACTTAAGTGTTTAACTCATTAGTCATTAAAACGACGCCGGTGATGAAATCGTAACTAGCAGCCGGCATAAACCCGGTAATGTTTACATTCAGAGCGTGCATCCACGTACCTCGCCGCCGACCGTGGATCACTGCTGCTTTGACAGGTTCTCTAAACAGAATTCCTCCGCGGCGGCGGGGTGACAGTGCGGCCGCTTAAAATGCGTTACGGCTTACAATTCGCTCCGTTGACCCGCGAGCCTCTCATTCAAACGTTTTGGATAACGTGGCCGTGTTGCTGCGAGAATTCGTTTTTTAATTTGGAGAGCGTTGACTAACTAATGCTAAAATTGCTCGTTGCAAAGTTTTTCTTTAGTTGACGAGATAGTCTGTCTGTAGGGCCGTAGTGTACTTAAGTTATTTTCACACACTAAAAATGATTCTTTAGTATCTCCTAAGATAAACTTAAGATCGTCTAAGTGTGCTGGACGGTGCTGTTTTGAGACGCCATGAATATGAACTAAAATGCACTACTATCTTTGTTTTTAAAAATGTATTTAGTTACCGCTTGTAGCACACTTGAGGGTACTATCGGATGAAAAGATGGTTTCAAGTGTGCTACCTGGGAACAGTCTATAATTAACTTTCAAACATCAAACTTTGATATGAACTGTATAATGTATGGTGTCCATTTCTTCAATATGCATGGACTTATATGGCCATAAACATAAATTAAACATTGTCCGTGAAAACGGTTTAGCACTACATACCCAGATCTATACATGCATAAATATATGCATAGATACATTAATAATTAAACACATAAGTAAACAATAAATACCCATTGACGTTCCATTGACGTTTTTATTTATTTATTTTATTTATTTCCATAACTATAATGTAACTCTTTATATGTCGATTTAATGCATTTTATTACCAATATATAACATTCATATTTAATAAATATTTCATTAAGATTTGCTAATTAATTAATAATTAATTTGCTAATTCATCTTTTTATTTATTAATTCTTTTAAACGTACGCCAAGAAAAAGTGCCAGGGGTTCAAACGCGGCAATTAAAATTCAAAAGTGAGAGAAAAATACATCAGAAAGAAAGAAAGGAAGAAGTGAGGTGGAAAGGTGAAATACACTCCTAAACAAAATGTTAAAGACTTACAAGTATTCATATTTTACGCTGGTGGATTGTAACTAGGTTGCAAGTTCAAGATGGCGAAAGAAGAAAAAGGACCAAGAGATAAAAAAAAACTGCATTTAAACTCAAACAGGCTGATCAAAATTGAAGACCACAGCCTTAAAAAGTTAAAATCTGCACAAAATGGTGGCTTTCATGTCATTGTTCTTTAGGCAGCAACACTGTCATGGTTTCCTGATGGCAAAGTCTTCCAGTCTTCGAGCGTGGCAGGATTAAACATTCATTTCACAATTCCTAAACGATCTTGATAGTGATGCATTAAAGTTGTAGAACCAAAAAAGTTCAGGGAAACACGCAGCATGGACTTAAAGAGCAACCTTATTCCCCTGGAAAAAGTCCTTTGTTAGTTGTTGTGTTGTCCTGAAGATCTTCAGTCGATCCGATGCCCCTGCAGCATGTCCTCATGCCTCGTTTCACGCCCTGCACAACCTGAAGATCTGTGATCCCACTGAAGGAAAGAGCACACCAGATCATGATGGAGCCGGGTAGAAAACAAACATCTTCAGCGGGATCTCTTTGTCATGCACGTAATATTGGAAGCCATCCATACTGTCCATCCGAAATAAAACTTTCTTTCGCTTTTCAATGTTTGGTGCTGTCTTGCAAACTCACGGGAGGAGACGTGGCCTTTCTTCTTTATTGGGCTGCAGTCAGCATCAGTGAGGGCCTTCATTTGGGTCAAGGATCTTCCCGGACGGTCTGTCAGGTCCTCCGGTGCAGAGCAGCTGATTTTTTTGGGGGCCTACCACTTGACTTGTAAACAAAAATAAAGTTAAATAAGCTCTGCAGTGATGGCGTGTTGCGAGTGTGGCCTGCCACGTTCAAAGACAGAAAGACTTTGTGTCATAACAGTGTTACCGCCTGCAGAAAAATGAAAGCCATATTTTTGTGCATATTTTAATGCTATGGTCTTAAACTTTTGATCAGCTGATGAACAGCCTGTTTCAGTGTAAATGCAGTTTTTTAATAAATTGCGTGTTTTGTATTTTTCTGTCTCTTGGCCCTGTTTCTTCTTTTGGTATTTTAAAGCAGTACTATTCATCCGAGTCTTGTTACAGTATAAGCATATCACATAAATATAAACCAGTGCTCCCAAACAAGTATTCGCGTCTTCAAGTATCACATCCAAAATAAGTTTTTCTTTACATATGTGTGTGTGTATAATGTGTCTTTATTATGCATATAAACACATGCATGCATACATTTAAGAAAAACGTGTCGTTTATACATTATATATATTTATGCATTTAATAAATGCACACACGAACAAATTTTCAAAATCTATACTGTATGTGTGCGTATTTATACATGCACGTATTATTTTGAATACAATTAATCGTGATATTTATGGACATACTATTGTATTTTTTTATAGTATTCGAGGAAGTTTACGCAGCTCACCAATTTCCCGCTTGTCTCAAATTGTTCACGTAAATGCAGCCTGCTTTTTTGTAACGCCGCCCCGCTTCCGCATGCCCCGCCCCACAGGCCCCGCTCCGCTTTCGCATGCCCCGCCCCGCCTCCGCATGCCCCGCCCCTCTCGGTCTCAGCCTATTCGACAACGAGGATCAATGAGAGCTCAGCTCGTATTTGAACCGCCGCAGACAGCGACTAACCAGCGCCAGCGGGGTACAACACAGAGGCAGAGCAGAGGAGCATGGGTTGTCACAACAGCAAAGTTTGTGGCCAGGTCTCCCGGAAAAAGGTAGGTTTTAAAAACCTTCTCGGGGACGTTCAAAAGTCACGCAAAACTTACAACGACACAAATACTGCAGATGCAGCACGTGTAAAATGCGTGCTTTAAGGCAGCCCCGCTCGTTTTGTTCTCTCAAATCACTTGTTACTTCCTCCCTAATGCGTCAGTCGATGCGAGAGCTCCCGTGTTAGTTTGCATCGACTTGTGAAAGTTTTAATTAGTAACAGATGCCGGGTCGAAGAGATGAGATCTAGTTTAAAATGCGCCGATGACATCCGTTATGACAAATTAAAGGCGTGCTATCCTGCGTTCAAGTGTGAGCGCTTTGTGTTCGCTTCTTAAATCGTTCCGCATTTCGGTCAGCGATAAATCAGGATGTACGAGGTGATAAAAAGGTGAAATCTGGTTGTTAGACACGAGCTTGCTGGGATCACGTTTGTGGCATTAATCATTTAGTGCCTTTAATGGATGTCTTTCGGTGCACTTTGTCAATTTAATTAACCTTTTAGTCATAACTAAGTTTGTTTTTTTGGAGGGTTGCTCTCTAGTTGATGAACAAAATGAGTTAGTTCATTAGTGACCTGATCAGGCGATAATTAATGACTTGGTTATGTCTGTTTTATGTAGATTGCATTATTTATGCAAAGTTTTTCATTTAGTACTGCATGTATTTTTAACCTAGTTTTCTTGCATTTTGCATTTTTTTTTTTAATGTATATTTGAATGCATTAAAGGGGGGAAGTCGGTGACTTGTTTTAATGGGTATATATTCTTATATTTTTAGACAATTTTTATAAAGAGTATTTAGACGACATCATCGCTTGAGAAAAATGTGATCTATTTTTTAACATGCCTTCACATGCATGTTTTTTGTTTGTCATGCTACTTAAGTATTTCTGTTTTTCAAAATTGTCAGCTTTTTAAGCAATCGCACCATACAGTGAATGGAAAAAGTTTCTAGAAGATTTGAATGTTTTTAGCGGGGGTCATTGGCACTTAAAATTTGACTCTTTACGTAAGAGCATGAGAAAATATCGGCGCATTCCTGGGGCGTTCAAACATGCGGGGAAATCTGGCTTTGATATCAACAAGGTCAAGCTTTCATTAGCCCAGATTGCTGAAGGATTTAGACTCGCTGGGCTTGAATGTGACAGACACAGGGTCCCGAGTTTCTCGCTGCAAGTTTTAATGTGACCTATAAACGGCCGGAGTTCATTTGGTCCCGGTAATCGCGTAGCCATCCACACGGACAACTGGAGGAGTGTGAAAACTCTCTGAAGACCAAGCGGAGAAAGCCTCGCGCGCTCACTGTTACGGCCTCTGCTGGAGTCGCATCAAAAGCGCGTAACCACATGACGGAGAACTGCAATAAAGCCATGGGTTCATTAAAGTTCCAGAACATTTGGTTCTCTGCCACAGAGAGCCGGCGAATGCATAATAGCGCTGTTGTGGATTAAACCGAATTATGAGATGGAAGCGGTTCCTGTTCTGCCTTTTTATTGCTGATTAATTTTCGAAAAGTAAGCCTAGCCTACTGAATTGTTACGCTATCAGAAAGTTGTAGACCTTTTTAAAATGCTATTCGTGGTTCTCGGGGCACGTGGAGGCCCCGGGGGGCGACAGATCCATCGAACTGTGGCACATCCTTGTCGGTTTTCCATCGGTTTCAAGCCCACCTTTCAAAAGAAGGAAAAACGGATATATGTGAACGAACCGCACGTTTTCGATCCATATAAAACGCCTTGCGCAGTATTAAAAGACTAAAAATGTGGATGCGTCCTAATGCATCAAGTATATATGCATATAATATTAAAGTCCGCATGCACCTTATTGATGATGTAAATTATATATAAGCAAGCGTTTGAGCCCAGAAATGAATGCATTTGGTCATATTAATCGCTTTATAGTGATATTCTGGCTGCATCTTTTCATGATTAATGAGGCGTACAGTGAGCGTGCTCTTTTAACACCGCTGTCTCAGTGCATTAGTTCCTAATATAAACCTGGTTAAAAAAAAATAAGCGGCATTCGGCGGAGGAAAGATGGGCGTTTCTACACAAGCGTACTTGGGCAGGATGACATCATTTGCTTTGGGGTTGCTTTCAGCTGTGCGTTGCATGAAGCACAATGTCATGTTTTGGTTGGCTCGCATCCCACCCCGACACTTAACCGCGCACGTCTTGTCATTTCTCACTTAAACGGTCTCAAGTGACGGTGAGAACCTCGGCGGTTATTAACCAGGACGATTTGTTGTGGTTTGGCCCTATTCGTTCTTGAACGAGGGCGTTGGCTTCGGAGCGTAAGAGAAAGGAGGGCCCCTAGAAATCACCGTGAGACTAGCTGGAAGTCGTAGTGAGTGTGAAATGTACCTCGCTGATCGTCTGCGCTACAAACTGTGAAAATGCATTTGAAGTTGAGAAACGCTTGGAGATTTCGCTCCCAAAGCAGAGAGATGTTTTGCAGCTGTTTTGAGGCCGTGTGTAGGCCGTATCTCTAGACGTTCGGCACGTAAGTTTCAAAATGTTAAATCACCTGCGAACGCCGCTGACCCCGAGCGCCGTCTTCAAACATTCACACTTCAATCCCACATTCTTTACTCCCTGCATGTATGACTGCATTCTTCCTCGATTTCAGTGCTTGTTAAATGCATTATAATAAACCGAACGATAAGCGCATTGATGTTTTGAGCAGGAGGAGGACCGTCTCGTTGGAGAAGTCTGAATGTTATTCTTTCAGTTTGCTCTGTACACTCCTGATCAAGTGTTTAGGGTCAGTATAGGGCAGGGGGGTTAAAAGAAGTCAAGTCAAGTGGCTTTTTATTGTCATTTCAACTACATATAGCTGTGCAGTGCATAGTGAAATGAAACAATACACAGTGTCTTAGCCACATCAAGTGCAAAGTGTGCAGACTAGCGCAAACAGCAAGGAAGTAGAGTGGAAAATCCAGTGTGCAAACTAGTGCAAAGACAAAATCGGTGCAAGAACACAAAATACACACAACAATAAATATGAAGTGCAAGCACGCCTATGGAAGAGGAAGACCATTCAGGTGTGATTATTGAGGAGATGATTTTTTTTTTTTTTAGAAAGGACGCGTTAACAAATTTGGCAAATTGATCTAAACTGACAGTAAATATGTATGAAATTAGAAATATTTTGGAACATTATAAATAATGTTGTTTGTATCTATCAAAACAATTCAGTTTCTGCAAAAAAATTAAAATGTACATAATTTTGAGCACATTAGAATGATTTCTGAAGGATTGAGACACCTGATAAAAAAATATATATATATATATATATATATATATATATATATATATATATATATATATATATATATATATATATATATATATATATATATATATTTTTTTATCAAATAAATGCAGCCTTAGTTAGCACAACAATTCTTGAAAAATAGTAGAGAATATGTGGGATTTGAGTAGGCTTTTACATTTTTCTGTTTTTATTTATATCCTCAGTGTATAATAGGCAGTGACTTTCTGAAACCAGTGGAAAAAAACATAGTTTAGCAATTAAAGCTGTTTGTTAGTTTTTGAAAAACTAAAGCATAAAAACCTTGCAGATATTTTGGAAACTTGCTTCTTTTTTTTTTTTTTTTTTCCCTAGTAGTATTTTGACTCCCTGGGTTGCCAGTCGGTGGAAAACGCAGCGTATTACAGCCACAGACTCAACAAACAAACTCTGAGATCATAGATTCCTAAAAAAAAAAAAAAAGCCAGAGGAATAATAAAACGTGGATAAATCAATCAATGTGTACGGCTCGTCTCCATCCGCCGTCATTCCCATTTCAATCACTTCATATTACACTCTGCACCTTCAAAGTAAGTGAGATCAGACTTGTCCCACTCATTGAGAAATACAACTCAAGTGTGCTGTACTACCGCAGGTGGTTTTTCAATGATGTCATGTTGGTTGTGCAACCTTCAGCTCATATCTCGCCGGTAATGTCAGAATGCTCTGGAATGCAACAAATATCAATTTATATGACGCCAGAGCTGTGCATGCATAGCTTGTCGGCTAGCTTTTCATCAAGGTTTCGATCCTATGTCTCTTTCAGAAAAAAAATAAAGCACAAGGAGCTGAGAAGCGCATAAAGGACATCAAACTTCAAGCTGGAAGCGGTAAGTGGCTTCTCTCGATCATGTTTAGATGTCCTCAGATAACTGAGAACGGAAAGTGCATTGTGAGCGAAAACATGACGCGTGCGCGCTACGGTTATTTTCTGTTAAATGCGTCTTTTCAGTGCGCCGCGGCTCCATTGTGAAGCGTGTTGTTCTTGGCAGAGCGCGGGGGTTCGGTAGCGCCGGCGCTGGGTTGCAGGGACCTGTTAATGCTCTTGTGTTGCTGGCCGTGGGCGATCCTGGCTTAAGCTCGTGGAGATACTGTTTCAGATGTACCACGGTGCAAACGACGTAGTGTTCGATTGCTCTCTTTCCCCCCAGGTGCACGCTCGTCTGAGGAGAATCTACTGGAGGCTTACGAGAGTCAGATGAAGATACTGCGTGCGGTTCTGACGGCTTCAGGAGACCAGGAGAGAGACCAGCTCCTCAAGGACCATCCTGGAGACATCTGCACTTTAGTCCACAGCATTACGGAGAAGGTAGAGTTTGAAAGGCCTATTCAAAGCCTCGTCTCGTGAATGAAGTGCGTGTAGCTTCATGTAGGCATTCAAGAAGTACCGGTATCCCGATCCCAGATTATGTCAGCGGGTTATACGTTACGAAGCTGTCGGAGGCAATAAACAAGATGAGCTTTTCCATTACAACATCATTGGGAACGAGGCCGATTCTGTGCGCTGTTGTTCTGCGGTACATCTGTCCTTGTGCTAACCTCTGACCAGCAATGCTAAACCTGTTTGCAGGGAGGGATGTTATTCATTGCTCTGTGAAGAGGGCTGGTTTGTGTGCTTAAACGTAGTCGAGCGCTGCTTGTTTTAACAAGCGAGAACAAAGATGTTTTTTTTTTTTGTATTATTAACTGTTAAAAGTACAATTTTTATATAGCAATATAATGGGAAACGTTGCATAAAACATGCATTTTTTTTTTTTTTTTTTTTTAAATATAAAAAGCTGTGTATAAACACTATAAACCATCCCAGCCAAAAACATCCTTATAATGAATATTTATAAATATGAAAAAAAATACAATGAAAAAAATACTTAAAATATGTATACAGCATGTAAAATACTTATAACAATTAAAGATCCAGCTCTGTCAAGTATTGTAAATTTATACTGTATTTTCAGATTTATTAGGGTTTTTTTTTTAAGACAATTCAGTCAGCTTGCTTAACTTTTACTGGTGATTTGACAGATATTTTTCACTTTTTATTGATCATTTTTATTTTATAATATCAGTTGGTATATATGTATATATGTGTGTATGTGTATGTATATGTATATATGAAGTGTATTTGCAAAAACCAAACTTTTTGCAACTTTGAAAAATAGTTTTTAATGTTATCCTGTTTTGTGTCAGCTGTATCTTTTAGTTATTTTGTAACATAATCAAAATGACCCAAATGCTGTTTGATTCATCCACAATTTAAAAATATGATTTTTGAGAATTAAAAATGTTTTGTGTTTTGCACTCTTGTTGTTTAATAATATTGATGAGGATAATAATAATAATAATAATCATTGTTGTTGTTATTTAGATATTTCATTAATTGACTTTTTATGGAAAAAAAAGTATCCTTGGGTAAATATCATGTTAAACTGAAAGAGCTAAGCAAATGTAATTTTATTTTATTTTTTTATTGCATATAAGTTTATTATTTTAACTTCTACTACATTACCATACATATAGCCTGGTCTGTGCTCCCGATGAAGTGTTAAATAATAAATGCATCATGTCTTGTGTTAACAGGTAAAGACTGAGATAACTGCTGATCTAAATGATCTTCATGAAAAACAGATGAGGAGCACCTCAGAGCGGCATCAGAGCGCAACAGAAGGTCAGAGCGCAGATGGGAAACGTGAAGCAACTTTGGCAAACAGAGAGAGAGAGAGAAGTATAATCTTTCATTAAATAGTAATATTCAATAACTGTTGACTTTGCAGAGCTACAGCGATTACACGGTGAAGAGAAGAACGTTTTAATGGAGTCCCATGCAGCAGCTGAGAATGCGCTGAAGGTAAAGCACGTCTATTTGTAACATCACTGCTCCGATTTAACTTAACGCGTTTGATTGAGAGCAGATCTAATATACTTCCCACGCCGAGCTAGACGAAGCAGACTTGACTTTTGAAGTGACTGGTCTGAACTTCCTGTGAACTCAGGATCGGATTGAAGGGCTGACGTCGGAGCTGAAGCTGTTCGACGAGTTAAAGCGCAGAGCGGACGAGTCCACGCTTAAGAGAGACCTTCAGAGAAACATCGAGGTTTGTTATGAGAGCTGTTACGGAGCGCGCTTCAGATAGCAGCGGTATTCATCTACGTGTGTCTGTTCGTCCCAGACTCATGGCAGCCCTGGTGCTTTCTGGGAGCAGGAGCAGGAGAGTCTGTTATTCGTCATCGAAATGAAGCGTGAGCATTTACAGGACCAGAGAAACAAGCTGATGCAGATGGAAACGCTGGTATGAACTTGCATTGGTAGTTATTGCTCGGATAACTTATTTTTTTACATTTGGTCCCTCCGTATGAAAAAATTGGTTACGCCGACTTAAGTCGTCTGCTTTATGCTCCTAACGTACAGAAATAAGAGCAGGTGCAGTATTTGTTTATTCATGTGTATTTGAATGTGGCAAATTGACCTATTTGTTTGCATAAAGAAATGCAGAAGTCACCAACTCAAACCAAAACCAGTTTTTTTCTTTCTCCTCAGTATGTCAGCTATTTTGATAACGTCACACTTCTTGTTGTGATCGTCAGGTGGAGAGGAATCTGTCTCTGGAGGATCAGCTCCTGCAGGCTCTTCAGCAGAGCGAGGACTACAGAGTACGGATAGACAACTACCAAAGCCTCATACAGTAGGTCTTCACTTCAATCTGTGCAAACTAAGTCATTTAAAATGGTGAGACCAAAGTGTCATGCATTTTTAAGGGTCGATCCTCTAAAGAAAAATAAATTATATATAAATAATAAATATATAAATATAAATAAAAAAATTATATATATATTTTATAATTAAAGCACTGTAGTTTTTATTGTTTGGGCGACGCTTAATTGCATGCAACACAATGATAAGAAATAAACATGCATCATATTTTAACAATAGGTTTGGTAACATTTCACAATATAAAAATTATTTTTTCATTTACTTAGTCTGTAATGTATTCACTTAATATTGTAATAGATTAGTCAAAACGGGCTTTTTAGCAATGTTTTAATCGTGTTGATAATGAAACTGATCTCAAGTAGTTAACTTGCTATAGTTCAAAAAAAAAAGTTTAAAATTAAGTTTTCCTTTTTGTCATTAATTCTTGCGCTGATGTGATTTTTTTGAATCTGGCGCCCCCTGGCGTTTAAGATGCTGTTATTAACATTTCCCTCGCTGTTTCCAGGATTGCTCGGTTATGAATCTGTACATAAAACACCAAGAGCTCCTTTGCAAAAACAAACATTTACCAAAAAATGTTCAATCAAAATGCAGTTGGATTCTCTTAATTAGTTGTATTGTTGTAGCCTAACACGATAAAACATTAAACATTAAAAAAAAAAAGTTTGTTTTAGCAGTTTTTATGACGCTTTCTTAATGCATTTCTCATTTTCCATAAACTCTTTCAGACAGCGGTCCAGGGAGCAGAACGAGCTGCAGGAGGCGCTGGAGAAGCAGTCTCTGCAGAAGCAGAAGCTCGTCCAGGAGAAAGAGGAGCTGCTTTTTAAACTCCTGCAGCGCAGAGACTCGTGCTCCTCCTTCCACCTTCCTTCGGTCATACCCACGCCGGTGTCTCCCAGCTGACTCGCTGTGAGCGTGCGGCGCTGATACGGACCTACCCGCCGCGTTTCAACTATATTTTTATACGAAGAGACGTTTTTTTTTTTTGGTTGCTTTTTTTAAAATAGCCGTGGATCTCTGCTGCACTCGTTCATGTTAAGTCTTTTCGTTATCGTATAAGGTGTAGCAGCCCATTTTTGATATCGGTTGTAATTATTTTTTATTATTTCTTTCCGGAAAACGGCAGGTATTGTTAGCATTAAAAAAAAACGGCTATATTTTTTTTTAAGACTTTATTGGAGCCAGAGCACTTGAACGTGTAGCGTTAATATCTGCGATCTTTGCACTTGCACTTTTATCAGTGTTTTATTTTGTTGGAGAGATGATGGATTGTGGTCATTACCGGTATGCTTTCCATCCGTCACTTTGCACGCCATATTTCCGTTTTAAATACTGCTTTTTAGTGATAGGTAAGTTGTTCGATTAAAAAACCGCGGTGGTGGCTTCACCAGTGTGTATATATTTCAAGAAGACACTAGCCGTCTTCTGTTTTATTGTCGCTCTGGGAAACCCAAACTTTCAAAGAATAATCAAAACATTCAGAACGAGTCCAGTATGCTTAATTTTACTGAATACTTCAACATTTCTCTACACTTCTATGTGGCCTATTCCTTTAGCATTGCATTAGTTGCTTACCAGTGTCCCTCCGCGGTGATTGGGTGCCGTCAGGAGGGGTTAGCATCTATTAGTTAACATCTTGTGGAATCAAAACCCATCGTTAAGACATTTTAACTTAAAACGTAAAGGAAACGCCATGCATTATCAGCTTTTGTTTGGACTATCGTTCTGGCGGCACCCATTCACTGCAGAGGATCCATTCGTGAGGAAGTAATAATCCTCCTGATCTATCCTACGTCTTGGGTAAACCTGAGGCCTGAGTACATTCGGCAGACTTATTTTTGGGTTTAATCGTCTTCTAATCGCAGTGATTTTGATCCGAATGGTAGATAGGTTGCCTTCGTGCCCATATTTTTATTAACCTCTCCCTTTTTTTTCTAAGCTATTGTGAATTCTTGCAAATGTTCGACCATTATGTATGTTTACTTCTGAATCGGTGCCTTTTTGGTTTAAGATGTTTCCTGGAAAAAATCAAGCAATAAAAGCTGCCTCTGAGAGACTGTTTGAGAAACCCTGTACAGTTATTCCAGAACGAGCTACATTGGGAGAAAAATCACAAATAACACCACCACTATTAAGCGTCCTTGGGTTTTACTAAATTTAATTTAGGGTTTAGTCAAATTAGGATTAAATGAATGCAATTGGAGGATTGAAAGGCCTGTTAATACACCAGTTTGGCCCCCAGGGGGCGCAAGGACTCAAGATTCAAACCTGAGAACTTTAGTTGTTGCTCTGACAAGTTTAACATGTTTGTGTGTTTTGAATTAGTTATATGCAGCAATTCTTTAAAAATATGTCAAGTAGCCGATGCTTGAATAGTCGGAAGCCGTTTTAACAGCCAAATTAGCATTGCTTATTAATATTGCTCCTCGCTTTTCGGCTCGCGACCGACGTTGCCTGTCAAGTATAAGGTCAACTTTCACTGCTGCATGTAAGGGGACACTGATTGGTGGGCGTCTCTCGTGACAAATAAGAGCATAAAGCCCGGCTGATTGACAGACTGAGACGTTTGCCCCACTGTGCCCCCCCTCCATTAGACTACACCAGCACTTAACATGGAGAAGAGCCCGGCTCTTTTTGCTGTTTGAGCGGATGTTCCCTGACTGTTTGACATGTTTGGACAATACCTGCCTGGCCACTAAAGAGAGCCCAGGTCAGCCCCCTGCAGTGATGTCAGGAGGTTCCCAGAGCATTTAACAGCCACCTGGAGGATCTCCAGTGTTTTCATCCCACTTGATGTCACGGTGGCAATGCTTTTCCCCATTTAAACCATTGTAAAGAAACCCCAGTGTAGAGTTTCTGTACGTATTTGCAGCAAGAATTATATACCGATTATTAATTTTAATAACGCCCGGTGGGTGTTCGGGCAAGTAGGCTAGTGACTATTAAAAACAAAATATATATGTCAGAAATCACGCACATCGGGCTGCGAGGAATAACCGTTTATTTTTTTGTTGTTTTTTTCGCGAAAAATCAAATATGGCGCCTGTGCTGACGAAAATGTTATTTACAAGGTAGTCGCGATTTTTGCCCGTTTTTGTTTTTATTATTAACGTTATAAAACGGTTATATTTTTGCCTCGAGATATTATCGAAGCTGGAGCGCGAGTGTTAGCTTATTAACGTGTGGCATGAATATTAAATATATTTTAAGATGCAACTTTTACTTTTATCAGTGTCATGGCCTATTTGACGGAGATGAGGGCTTTTGGCGATAATATTATTGGAGCTGATGGGTTATATATATATATTATAAACGCGCTTTCTAATTTAATCAGCTGTTTGTCTAATAATATTAATAATAACCTGAAACACGGTATTTGGTAACACTGAAATAAAAAAATACTTGTTACCAACAATCCGTAGATATTCTAATTAGGCCTAT
Source organism: Puntigrus tetrazona (assembly GCF_018831695.1). Classification (NCBI taxonomy): domain Eukaryota; kingdom Metazoa; phylum Chordata; class Actinopteri; order Cypriniformes; family Cyprinidae; genus Puntigrus; species Puntigrus tetrazona. The sequence goes on along the minus strand of NC_056712.1, from coordinate 18,387,769 downwards.
TTTTCGTACTTTCAAGAATGTATGAATGGCTTCAAACGAGCACATGTAATATTAGGTCTGAAAAATAGTTAACGATTGTTTAAATACAACGGATGGTTTTCCTCATATTTAAAATCGACAAGAACCTGCGCGAGAAAGCCGCCTTTTTAAAAAGAAAGCCTGCCGTTCCTTCCTCCCCAGATTTGGCGGGAAGGCGCGCGGGTTTCGTGCACCTGAGCTCACGCGCCGTCCCTCAACGACGTCACCATCCGCCGCGCGAACGTAATACAATACCTGTCTTTCAATTCCACGATCTGCTAATTGCCCGGCCCCGGCGTCCCCATGTGCATCAACAGCGCGGAAAATAACGCGTCGCCATTAACTTACATCTGCCTCCGACGGCGACGCGCGAGGCGTGCGCGCGCCCGAACGCTTTTATTTATTACAATTTCGTCTTATTGCGGCGAAGATAGCGTTTTAAATCGTCAGGGGTTGCAGGCAGACACGACTCTTTCTCGAATGAGATGATTGCTATTTGGGGCTGCTGAGCTGTTCCTTATCACTTTGACTTAGAACAAAAAAAGGTGAAAATTGCACCCCGGGGAAAACAGCTTTGATTAAAAGGTGTGGGGCTGGTTATCACCCCACTTTTTTTACACGCCATAATCAGCTTTATTTCCTAAACTCCTGTTTCGCTGCAGCGGTATAATATTTTAAACATGATATTGGTAAACAGATGGGGTTTGAAACCAGCGGATCATTTCACAAACAACAAATAACGATATCATTTCGAGCATCCCCCCCCGTGCATGAATTCAGAGTCGCGTTTATTGGCTATTTAGATAAAACTGGGTTTTCTTTAAAGTCGGACCAATGCGTTTACGTTTTGTTCATGTTTATTAATTTGTTTTGCAAACAAATGCACAATTTTCATACAAAACGTACCTTTTCTGCGATTGGTCTGACGCGTTTGCGTATTTTGAATTCAAATACATTTAATAAAATTATTTACAAAATAACAATGATATTTTGTAAATACTAAAGACTAAATGTCTGCGGTTTAACTGTCTCGAGGTAAAAAAAAAAAAAAAAAGTCTCATTAATTGAGAAGGAAAAATAGGCTGCATGCTTTTGCATAATTTTTTTTTCTTTAGAATTCTTAAACACTTTTTTTTACAACGACACCTATTTTCTTTTTAAATGAAGTCTTTAAGAATACACAGGCTATAAAGTTATTTATAATTAAAAAAAAATAATGTTAATGTATTTTTAGGATTAATGTATTTTACCCAAACATGTACACATCGATTTTATTTTTACAAACTTGTCTTAAAAGTAGATTATTGAGACTTATTTGCAGCCTGTTTGATGCAAGACCTTTCCTCTTCACATTTCTGAGGGATTTAACGATCGCAAATAACTAAAAAAGCGTTTGTGTTCGCATCCAATAAACGGAAAACGTGCATGCGTGCAACTTCAGTGAAGAAAAAGTCTTTTTCTCGGTGATCTACCGCTGGGGTGCAACGCCACTAATGTCCACTAGAGCGCAGTCGCGCGCGCTCCTCCCAAGCTTGGCTCCACTCCTAATTCAAATCAGATAAGATACAACATGTTTGCACTGACTACTCGTCGTAATTTGTCGGGATGATAGCGCCATGTGTCTGGCTGCTTAATAAATCAAGCGATTTGATGGGTAGAGCTGATCGCTGAAACGATACGATACGTGTAAAAAAACTGCAAGACTTGAGCTTAAGCTTTTTTGCATTTGTATTAAAATAAGGCAAGTTATTTAAATGTGGAGGCTTCATTACGAGGCAATAAAAGTAGTGTAATGGGCTGGTTTAACTTTAAATGATTACCTTTTAGGCCTGGCAGGAAATCTAAAAGCGTGGCCATGACTTTTTGTGCGCGCTTTGCCTTTTTCCAAGCGTCCCGCACCGAGACGGACAGATTAAACCGACAGCTAGCGAACGGGGCCGTTTCTGTCGCTCTGAAATATGTGCTCGAGGTCTCCAGAAACTCCTTCGGTCGCCCAGAGATATGGTGAGTTATGGCATTTTTTGCATAGCTCCCATACAGGTGAAAACACGCAGAAGAGATTCGGTTTAGTTAATGGTACGCCGCCCCCCTGGAGCGAAGCGTCCCCGGGAACCAAACGTAAATTATCGTCTGAAAGCTGACTGTTACAGCCGGACGGAGTCGGACGCGAAAGCCGCACAGAATCTGGATTGAACGGCTCGCTTTTGCACGCCGTCGCGTAATTGCGCTAAACGCTCGCCGTACAGACTGCAGCGAGTCCCTCGTGGGGTCAAGGACGCTGGCGTGCACTTAAAAGGTGACTCCCTAATGAGTCTACATAGGTGCTCTCGGCTGATACAGGTAGACTAATTACTTCGAGCAGGAAGAAACCGCCACCAGGGATCTTCCTCACGAGGTCTGCTTTTTTTGGAGGCACAATAAACCGGCGCGTTTGAAGTACGGCGATGGCTGAACGTTCCCTGAAAATTGCACTGTTGTTTAACGACACACACGGATGCTCACCTGTCCAGACCCTGCATTTATTTATATTAACAATATTTTTCGGGGATTAATGGCTTGTTGTCGGCTCAGTGCTGGTATTGGGCGAGGGCTGCCCCGCGGCCGGGCTGAGAGCGTGACTGACATGTGCCTTGCATCGGTGGAGGATGATGGACAAGAGATGCAGCTTAGCCGCATTCCTGCCATACGCGAGTCCACACACACACACACACACACACACACACACTCTCTTTCGCTCGGTGGTATGTGTCGTGTCAATTTATATCATATTCGCAGGAAGAAGCAAATTTGAGTCAATCATCGGCGAGGACGCGTTTCAAAGACAGTCCTCTGAGCAAACGTTTCCTGCCGCGATCCATCAACCTGTTAGCGCTTTAGCTGAGTCATTCGGAGTCGTTTAGTTGGGGGGAAAAAAGCCTCGAGAAAGAATTATACTTCTGCAGGATAGTTACTCACCAAACACCCCAAAATGTTTCGTTGTGGAATATAGAAAAAAGTGCAGTCAAGTGATTAATCGCATCCAAAATAAGTTAAATATACAAAATATATATATATATCTATATATATATATATATATATATATATATATATATATATATATATATATATATATATATATCTATATATATATATCTATATATATATATATATATATATATATATATATATATATATATATATATATATATATATATATATATATATATATATATATATATATATATATATATATATATATATATATATATATATATATATATATATATATATATATAGATATATATATATATATATATATATATATATATATATATATATATAGATATATATAGATAGATAGATATAGATAGATGGATATATATATATATATATATATATATATATATATATATATAAAAAATATATATATACACACATATGTATATGTGTATATATGTATATATTTGTATGTGTGTGTGTATATATATATATATATATATATATATATATATATATATATATGACATACACATACAGCTTATTTAGAAAATATTTATATGTATATATTTATATTTGTATAAATTATATCATAATATAATAATAAAAAATGTTTAATTTATCAATTTAAAATATTTTTCTATAAACATATATATTAAAATGAGTATTGACATGTTTCTGCAGTTGAAGTGAAATATATTATGATGTTCATTCATGTTTATTTTGTGCTTTAAGTAAATATGAAAAGACTCTTTTCTTTACGGACATAGCAACAGTAACCAAGGAGAATGGGGTTTTGAGAAGGGTCTATTCCAAATGTTTTTTGTCATTGATTGACTGTGAGTGTTTTATTTGATTTTTAAATTGTATTTTATGAATCGCAAAAGATATTTGGAAGAAATGTTGAATGTTGTTGAAGTATGGTTCAAAATTTTGCCAAAAGATGATTCCCAGTTTGATTGTTTGTGACGTTTTCTTCATTGGGGTCCAGTGTTTTGAGTTGGTATTTGTACTTTTACAATTGTGTTCAAATTCTTTTATTTCATTATATGGATCACAAAAAAAGATATATCTATTAATGTCTCAGTACTTTTCAGTATAATTAAAGTCACTAAGCCTCAGTGTTGTTTCGAACCTCCATTTTCAGTTATTTATTTATTAGAATTATTTATTGGATCACAAAAGGCTTTTTTGAAGAATATATCAGGGTTTTTCTTTTTTTTCATATGAAGAAAGGCACCAAGGCCTTAATTGATGAATTGATTTGGATGCCATTGCTTTTCTTAGTAGCTGTCAAAAATAAAGAAATCAAAACAAAACAAAAAATTACCCAAAAGTATTTTATTTTATTTTAGAACACGATAGATATTTTAAGAAATGCTGACAAATGCTTTCGTTTTCGATACAGTGACGTTCGATGAGTTTCAGTGCTGTTTTGGACCCCACTGAATTACAACATAAGGAAAAAAAAAACATTTTTATATCGAAAAATCAATGCCCGGTTCAAAGACGACGCTCTTTAGACATCAGAGCCAAAGCTCTGAATGAAGTCGACGTCGTAAGAACATAACATACCACCAAAACAAACAATGAATCAACATGAAAACAGGAAAACAAACAGCGATGTACAAAGGCCTAATTGTGCACACCAGGGAGCCGTTTGGGCTGGTTAAAGCCTCTATTTAAAGCCCCATCACCTTTAGGGATTTCACTGGAAACATACGCCACCACAGGAAGACCCCAGGGGCAACGGAGACACCCCCTCTTCCCATCAGCCCATCTCCCCTTCACAAAGCAGAGGCACCCTACCTTGACACCTGTCAACACATTAGGTGTCAAATAAACTACCTTTCAACCTGGGCCAGCAGGTACGCAACTCAAAGACCTCACTTGACAGCACGGATCAGTGTTTCTTAAGTCCCTGGGCACAATACTAATGGGGCCCGTGTGATCTGTTGCCTCGAACCTTTTTACAAAATAAAGTCCAACTTGAGACAGTCTGTAGGTAATTTGTGACCGTTTTGCATTGATTCGATGTTTTAGTTGAGCTGCACGGATAAGCTCGTAGCTTTCTTCCGGTATTATTATTTTAGGCGCGCTGCAGTGTAGCTTCCAGCTGTCGGGATTGCAGCGGTTCGACAGTAAATCTTCTTTTATGGCTACTTAAGTGGTAATTTATCTTTGAAAATTCTACAGGTGTCGTCTCAAAGTGGTCTGGATCAGATAAGGCCACTCTGACGTCCCTCCACCCCTCCTCGAGGGCCAGTGTGCCGGAGATTCACTACAGGCATTAAATAAGAAAGTCATTATATATTTAGCACACTCTCTATTGCTGGGGAGACCGGGGCTAGTTGTCACATGGAGATAAATTATACAAATACGTGTTTTCTCTAGCAGTGGTTTGTAGATCGACTTTAGAGAGTATTTTCATAAATATTAGGCCGAGGCAAGTTATCATATTTTAATTGTTATACATCATTTTCTCATTGTGACGGCGATTCAAGGAAATTTTTGGGCTTTGTTTTCCCTCCTATTTATATTTCTGTGAAACAGGAAACCATAGCTGGATAATTTAAATGTTCATGGTCACCCTGGAGTGCTTAAAATTTTAAAATCAGAGGGATTTTACTCATACGAATTTCTAGGGGTGCCAATAATTGTGCCCAGTGTGTATTTGAGAAAAAACGTTTCATAATGATATTTCCTCCCATTTTAAATTCTTATTATCAAACGATTTTTTTAAAGATTAACAACACAGATTAAATTTTCACAGCTTTCTTTGATCATATTCATCGAGGGCCAATGTTTTTGGTCACGACTATATATAAAACGTTTTTTATTTTTATTTATTTTATTTTTTAGTTAAGACTTGGATAAAAAAATATTAAATTTTTTAAATAATTTAAAGGAAGCAGAAGGAAATGGCCTATTGTGTGATAGATAAACAGATAGTAAAAAAAAGAGACTGTTACTGTGTTAGTAATTTGTATTTTGTAATTTGTATTTTCTTTTCACCTTTGAAAAAAAAAAAAAAAATAGACTAACACCTAGCAACAAGTTCCTGTCTCTCCTGAATATAATAACAAGTTACTTTGCTAACATGCAATGAAAGTGCTCGATGGGAGGTGGTTTGAAATTAAAGCACGTCTGGCTCCAGCATGGTCTGCAATCATTGTATTAGTCACAGAGTGCATTACCGAAATTTACAGTTAAAATATTTCTTAGGAAGTTCGGTTAAAAGTCATCAATATACCACTAGCGTACCCAAACAAAGCCCTGAAAAATGACACTTTCGGAAAGCACTTTGGTTGATTTTCGAACCGCTAATATTTAGTTGTACTATCTGTACCACTGTTACTGACAACCGTAATTCTGACGAAGTTGTTATGCCAGTTGATTTGACTGCAGCAGGATGCCTTTTGCGTCATTGGAGTGTTTTTAGAAACACGCAGTGCAGATGGTAACATGCTAGTTGTCAGTCACCTATCAGGAGGAAACAAAAACATACCGTGTCATAAACACTGACAAAGAGCATTTGTTTGATGTTGGACGCGACCCAAAGCAAATAAAAAAAACACGGATGAATCAAAAGATATTGACATGCAGAATGTCATGTAACTGCTAATGGATACAGTGAGTTTCATAAACCCAAGATTCATCTCTTACACAGCTCGAGGAATGATTTGTTTTCTTTTTTTTTTCTGTAGGATGATTTGGCAGTCAGAGCATACAGAAGGTACAACAGGTTTATGACGTGTTGGAAATCTGGAACAACATCCTAGAGATATCAGAGCTCAGTAGACGTATGTGGTGTCTGTCTTATATATATATATATTCTTTTTTTTGAAATATTGACATGTTCAGTCAAGCAATTTGTACGCCATCGTCTCTCAATGAATAGGAAAATTCTCCAACTTGTTTCCTCTCTAATGACCTGCAAGCGCGTCAGGGCCTCAGACGTTTGAAAGGCGGCGTTTCCGGGGCGCTCGGTGCAAACTGACGAGATCAAATGTCTCTTAATGCTTGTAATTCGCTGTAAATCAAGGTGACAAACCACCATTACCGTGGATTTTGGGAAATGTGAAAGCGCAGCGTGCCAGGGGGAGCTGAGTCACTCTAACGCGAACGCAGACGAAATGTACGGTTTACAGTGAGGGTTTCGAGTCTAAACTTGAATTACGTAGCCCTTCATCGGCGAAGAATAGACTGTTTATCCAGTAATGTTTAAATTAAAAACTCCTCAATGTCAGGTGTTTCAGTGCCTGTCAGAGTTTTGTCACCTGAGACACCGCAGTCTGTCTAGTCTTGCTCGAGGCCTAATCGTTTCTCTCTAGACTGCTCATTTGTCAGATTATTTGAAATAAAATGCCGCATGCTTGAGTGATTTTCATGTCACTTTCACGAGCATGTTTTAGAAATGTCTTTTTGGTTGTGACGACGCGTTTCATATTAGGATGTTTAGCAACGTTACTCCTGCTGATTGTAATTGGTAGCAATGTACAGAGCACATCAGGGTTTTGTATTTGGGTTGGGAAATGAGAAATGCTTCATTGTCTGCAATCATCTGTTTTAGTATTTTTTTGCTTAATGAACATTTGCTCACATTCAGGACATCCAATATGTAGATGAGTTGCTTTACTGTAGAAAGCGCCATTATGGATTGTGCATTCATATTTTATTCAGAAGTGACAATTAAAGTTAAAATGATGGACAAACGAGAAGATTTTAATGTCACAAGATGTTAATTGATGGGCTGGAGCCATGCTGATTACTTGTAGTTGTTTTCTGCTGTTTTGGACGGCACCCATTCACTTCAGAAGGTCCATTGGTTAACAAGTGATGTGATGCTGTCCCAAATCTGTTCTGAAGAAATAACTCATCTATATCTTGGATGGCCTGAGGGTAAGTGCATTTTAAGCTAATTTTCACTTTATTCCTCTTTATTTTCACTTTATAAATTATTCCTTTAAAGTTTGTTCTTGAACCACTTTTAAACAGCTAATAAAAAGTCATTAAAACATTATTTTGCCACATTGATGTGGCATGCATATATATATAAGCAGCCTAAATAAGGTCTGACATGACCAGAGAGTTTTTTAAATTGAAAAATGCAAGGATAAATTGTTCACAAGACGACCAATCAGATGCTTTTATAGGATGAATTTTTATTTCATGCTGACTTTAAAACAAGGCAATTTGGGTTTTTTAAACCCATTTTTATCTTACTCGGTCTTAGGTTACTCATCTGTTATTTTCAGACAGGTGATGGGCAGAGCCCAGACATACGGGTTTATAGATTATAACTGTAGCCGTATAATTAGACTTAAAAGAATCATTCAGTCTGTGCCTGAAGGGACATTGATGAGAAATTAATAGAATGCCATGTCTCTCACTCAAAGAACTGAGCTGATGCTGTGCAATTTAAATAAAACTGGTATATGTCACAACAGATAGACACTGCAAATTATCAAGAGACAAAAAGCCTTGGCCACGTACCAAACTTTTCATATGAAAGGCTTAAGCCACGCCTGTCAGTATCACAGAAACAGACAGGAAATGGAAAATTTGACGTGAAAAATTGATTCCACACGCAGAGCTGAAAAAAACAACAACATGTCATTCAGTGTAAGAGCCGTTTTCAATGCCGATCGGCTTTGGTAACAAACCGCAACGCTAGAGAGTTACAGAGACTAATAGCACCTTAATTTGTGGTTGCTTCTCTGGCTTCGTTGGAAACAGTGGCTGCAAGCGAAAACTCACCCCAAACAGCCACACGGGAAAACGGTTGAAGGATTAAGGCATCAAGCATGTGAAAACTGACGCTGCCTTAAATGAAAGCCGTTCTGTCATCTCCCTTCACAAGAGTGCACGTCAAATCAACTGCTCGACGAGCACGAGGGAATAAAAACCTCCTTGTTTAATGAGCACCAAATAAGTAAACCGAGCCACTGTGAAAATAAAAAGAGAGGTAGCATGAAAATCAAATGTATGAATACTGTTAAATTCCCAGTGGGTGGGGAGGGAGCTGGGGGCTTGAGTCAAAGTAAAGCCTTTGGCCGTTGGAGGTGAAGAAATGTTAATCCTGAATTAAACGATCTGGCACTTTACAAAATACGAGACAATTACACGGATAATTATACCAAGCCTTCACACAGTGCCCGTGGGTCACAATTAGCATAATGCAGGCTTCACACAAGGAGCACTCGAGCGTCTCCAGGTGTGCCTGTTACAGTGCACAGACCTACTGGGGAGGTGAGGAGTGTGTGTGTGTACAGGTGTGAGTGTGTGTGTGTGTGTGTGTGTGTGTGTGTTTGTAAAGGGAGTGGGGTTTGCAAAAAAGACTTATTTGCAGCAAGGCTGACTGGCATTGGGATTTATGCCTTGATCATTATTATTATCAGAATTCAAATTGGTCTTATTATGCATGCTTCGTAAGTGCATGTAAATAAAAATGAATAACAGTAACACATTACAGGTAATGCAAGTTATGTAATCATTACTGTTCTCAACTAACTAGTAAAGAAACATTAGTTACGCAATAATGCAATGCAAAAAAAAAAACTTTCTCTGATACCAAACACTGATAACAATGAATGGATAAATAAATAAATAAATTAAAAAAAAATAAAAAAAAAAAAATATATATATATATATATATATATATATATATATATATATATATATATATATATATATATATATATATATATATATATTTTTTTTTTTTTTTCTTGAGAAATGTAATCAAATTTCCAATAATATTTCAATATTTTTATAACATCTTCAAAATACTAGTCGAGAAAGCAACCTACGTTCTCACTGTCAATTAGATATCGGCTGATGTAATATATTATTATCATCATCTTACATGTTCTGTGCCTTACTGTGCACGTTTTATAAGTGCATGCTAACCTTGAGGGAGCTCATGGATAATGTTAACCAATTATTTAGGCAGCAAATTCTGGTTTGTAAGCTGCAATCAATTCCTAATGAATAAAATCATTCCCGACCTACATTTGTTCTCAATACCCTGTTGCACTACTTCACAGAGGCAAATTAGCGTGCAAACCGTCATTTCTAAATTGTACTTCACAGTAAACACGCTCATTATTTTTAGCTTGGTCAGGAGGAGATTTGGTTATTAAATTAGTGCTCCGCTAGGAAACCGATTTGTCTTTTGAGACGCATTAACGTTGCAATAATGAACATCATTTGAATTACCTTTAGATAAACTAAGCATACTAATTATGCTGCATTTTAGCACCATTTATTGGTGTTTAACTGCCACATTGCACATACATATGTACCAGTGAGTTTATAAACTGTGTTTAATTGTATGATTCTTCTAATAGGGGCCTTGGAGGCAGATCTTATGACATCTTTCTTACTAGATGTTATAGCCACCTCAGGACGGCCATCTGTACAGCCAGCTTGGCTTCTCTCATTAGATCACCATCATCTATTGCGGACGACATGTTCACAGCCAAAACATCTGTCTTTACTGTACGTTGTGTTCGTTGGAAAACTATAACCCAAGCTGGTCTGTGGACACAAATAGAGTAAATTCATTAATAGGAGAACTAACTGGTTTGAAGACGCATTCCTCACCATTTAAAGGGACAGTTTACCGTGTCACTACCAACCCTGTTATTATTTCTCTGTGATATACGAAAGAAGATACTTAGAAGAATGTTGGTAAATAAACGGTTTGGTGACCATTGACTTTAAATTTACATGGACATTTTCCAAAATATTTTCTTTTGCGTTTCACACATTGCAATTAAATAAATGAATAAATAGCTGAAGTCCAATACAACTTAATATACTAAATGCAAAAAACTTTGTCCAGACAATACATTCAAAGCAAGGCAAAGATTCAATATTCATCGGTTTTTCAATTACTAAGACAATAAACTGATCCACCGTTGTTTTAAAACATAAATTACTAACTTACTAATGTGTTAAGCAAACTATGCTGTCTTTGTTAAAGTTTAATCATTCTACTAAATATTGTATAAAATGTTAAGACCTTATCAAAACATAAAAACCAGTCACAATCAACAAGTTCCTAGCATCACAACAACAATGAACTAATAATAAAGTATTTTTAAATAAATCAGTTTTTTAACTGCATGTAAATGTATTTTCTCGGAATTTAAATATATATATATATATATATATATATATATATATATATATATATATATATATATATATATATATATATATATATATATATATATATATTCTGCTGGATGAGAGCCTTTGTGACTGAAAAGTTTATATAAAGTGTGACTAAAGTGTGTATTTGCTTTATTGTAGTGCAGAATAAATTCAGTCATACAGATTTTTAACGACACAAAGGTGAGCGGTTATTTATGGGTGAACTACTCCTTGAACAGCTTCCACATAAATCTGATCTAAAAGATAGACTCTAAAAGTTGATATCAACCCGCTTTAACTTTATCTGCCTTCTCCACAGTTGACCCCTTCAATGATTTAAGGTTGTAATTTAAGTACTGTGAAGTCATTGGTCCATCTGAGTGCTTGTCATTATGGACTCTCTGGCTCCAGTCCAGGCCCTGAGGGCTGCTGTCACGGACATCATCAGGACTTCCTCTTCTTGAGCAGCAGGGCCCCCTGCCAACACTACAGCCACAACAGGGGGGTTAACCCAACTAAAGACTACTCAGCTTGTCAGCTTTGAGCTTATAGACTCCTTCGGCTTGACATTACGCAACCCTGCAATCATTAGAAATCTTCAAACCGACTCCATAGGACGTTTTCTGCGCGTCGCCAAAGCAATCAAGCTAATAAATCACATCACCCGCTGTAATCACGAGCGCAATTCACTTCCATTGTATTGCAAATAATTGCACGCGGACAACGCGTAGACATACAAACGAGACAGAGCGGTCTTTCTGCAGATGACAAACAATAGCAGCTCGCATTTGTCTCACCAAACTGCCAGGCGCGATGCTGCGCCTCCTCGCCGTAATTTATGCAGGGCTGAAAGCCGTTCCAGCGCGGATCAGGCCTTCTGCCGGTTTCACTCATCCTGGTGCCCAGACCTGCTCTCTTGTTCTTCCAAACAACTGTGACTGTTTTAATTCTGCTCACTGATTAGCCCGAATCAATTAAAATCGCCATGCTGGGCCCAACAGCAGCACAGCATGGGGCACTTAGAAACACATTCATCAGCCCCGGCCTCTTAATCATGCTTTAATTACAGCGCGGCTCTAGAGAGATGAAGGGCTACATTAGTGCAGCGCTGCTTGTTCCCGCTACGCCGACGGTAAAGTTGCCTCACTTGAGCAAAATAGTTCACTTCTAATTGCTGTAATCGGCGAATCGTAATTTTTCAGCCAGGTAATAAAGTTTGAAGTAGGAGCCATTAGACCAAACAACCGGGCATTTTCGCAAAACGCTACTTCGAATGTTGAACTAATGTCTGATGCATGTGTTTCGCTAAACACAATCATCCTTGTTTGACCAAACATGAGAAGCTCGGGATCGCTTTCAGCACATGATTACGACACGCTTTGTGTTCTCAGGATCTAGACATTTATGTAGGGTATCAGCGAGGATAGCGTTATTTAAAGGCCAATCGATAACGATTGTGGTTCGTCAATTAAAGCTGCTTTTACTCTAATCCTCCCCTCGTCGTAGAAAGACTCCGGCATAAAGGGGGAAAAAGTGAATCGCTTTAATGCCATCTAATGACGTTACCTCCAAAATAGCCCCATACTGCTGGGAACAAGCTAATCCATCCCTGCTCCTTTTCTAGTGGTGGTTTTCAAACTAGCCGCCACTCCTCCCACTCCTAAACCTCTCCTGGAGAGCCAACACAATAGACACCTGCAGGAGCCGCCGTCATCCCAGGTTCCCAAAACAACTCGCTCATTACGAGCGGCAGGACCCGAGCTCAGCAGTGATTAGCACAGCGCTCGCGATTGCTTCCTAGCCTTCAGCTCTCCGTAGAGGGGCATTCCGGCGTTTGCGTGGCCTTTCATCTGGTCATCGCTTTCATTGCATGGGGTGTGATATGAAAACATGCCTGCCTTGAAAGACTAGTTAAAGGTGCACTTCATGTGTATTGTGTTTTGGATGTATCGTAAATAAATGAATGGTACTTTCTAAAGCTTTTGTAAAATAACATACATACGAGATCAACAATTTAGTCTTTTTAGCATGATAAAAACTTTTTAATGTTAATCGGGTTGTCTCCAGTGCTTTCACAGAATACTTTTATATTTATTTATATTTTAATTGATTTTTATTTTAATATTTTTCAATTAACTTTTATCTAATGTCTTAGTGATTTTTGATTTAATTTTATACATATACGTACACATTTATTTATTTATTATTATTTTATTGTTGTTTGCTTTAATTAAACTTTAATTAAATGAAAATGAGAAATGTTGCCCTGGCAACTAGCTGAAATAAAATGTTTTATGTTTATATTATTGTAGGCAGTGAAATGTTTTTATGGTTTTAGTTAACTACAATACCCCTCATGACAGTGTGGTTATTGTTAATTAACAATATAACTGCTAAAAGAAAAAAACATAATTCCTGAAAAAGGAAATACGTTTGAAATAAAATAAAGATATTTCTTTTCTTTTTTTTATGTAAACAATACATAGATATATTGCCTGAGCAACTAATTAAAATAAAGTAAGCTGAAGTACAAAAAAAAAAAAAAAAAAAAAACAGTAATTAACACCAAAACTGCTAAAATAATTGCATGATCTGAAATAAGTTTGAAATAAAATAAAAACAAATTGAATAAAATGTATATAAAAATTTGAAATGTTGTAGAAAAGTGTAAGCTGAAGTACTAAACATGACTAAAATGGTACTAAAACAAAACGCTGCAAATTACAATATTTGAATATACCATATATATTCAATAATATTAAAATGAGCAATAAAAAAAATGTATAAAACACAAATACTCTTTTACTATAAATAATACTAAAATAACACCTCAGGCCGAGATCACATGACCAACAAATACTACTAATCTTTCTATTCTACACTATTGCTGAATAAGTTAATCATGGTTGACTGCTAATAGCTCATTACTTTATTTAAAATTTTTTCCAATTTTACAAATGTCTAATTACCCAGAGAAACGGGTCAGTTTTTGACCGTCCAATCCGATCTCATTCTTGCATCCTATTGCCACGGGCCTCTTTAGCTCTCAACCATTCAGGCCCTGAAAAGACGACAGATTAAAGCTTTCCTTTAGTTGTCCCTACATAAGCCTGTCTTCCTCTGAAAGCCCCAGGGCTTTGATGACTCACTTTTGTGACAGGTGGAACGGACATAAAGGATTCAGGAAACGAAGATATTTTAGAAGATATTCTTAGATTTGTCTTCCTTTTTTGTATCGAAAGCTGAAACAGATTGGGAGTTAATTGGTCACATGAATTTATGCCTGAGAAAATATTTACTTCAAGTCATATGTTGGCAGTTCACTTTGTGTGACATTTAGTGTGAGATCTATGCTTCTCCAAATACTTTCAGCGGATTCACACACGCAGAACGTCCAATCACAGTCCATATCCCACCACTTTTGGGAGTTGTCTGGAGAGAGTTATTTCAGAGTGTCGGCGGTGGAGGTAGAGCATCCCTGTGTGCCAAGAAAAGCCCTCGCAAGGGAAGAGCGGAGGACAGATGGCCCTTCCATTTGAAAACAGTGCTTGGTGTGCTGCAAGAGAGACTCTGGAGATAGTTTGGACTTTTCAGCAAGTTAAGAGTCAGAGAAAGCAGATGCTTCTGCATATGGTTTCATTCAAATGATTCATTTCATTAGTGGGATTAATGCCCTAAAAGTTATTAGGATTTATTTATTTACTTGATTAGCTCTTCCTGCCCTTCCTCTCAGGGTGCCTGTGTGTACCAGAAAATAACACCACTAGATAGTTAGTTGGCTAGCTGGCTGGCTTGGTAGTTAGTTATGTTACAGCTATTTTTCCCATACCCTTCTGCCAAGGTTACTCTGTGCGTGTTTACAATCAGATCGCTGGTTAGTAAGGAAGTTGGTTTTGCACTTTCTGTTAGGCCATTATGTTTTATCATAAGTAGACTTAATTAGTTAGCTAGTTCTTTTTCCTTTTTTGCATAAACATCATCTAACTAGTCAGTAATCTTATTATTTGTATTTGCTCTGTTTTAATCCTTCTGTCGCTGATTAGTTAATTTTTTTTTTGTTAGGTTGGTAGTGTTTTCGGTCTACCCTTCTGCCAGGGCCTATACATATTTACCTAAAATCAGATTACTAGTTAGTTATAAAAGGTTAGTTAAGTTAGCTTTGCTGTTATAAATCCCTCTGTGAGCACCATTATGATGTTATCAGAAATAGACCTCGGTCCACTTAGTTAGTTAGTTAGTTAGTTAGCTGTTTTTACACTTTTGTGAGGTTGTTCATCATCTCACTAGTTAGTGATTTAGTTATTAGTATTTCCTCTGTTTTAATCCCCCTGTCAAGGTCTATACTTTACTGGTTAGCTTGTGTAGTTAATTAGTTAATTATATAATTAGTTAAATTAGTGCTGCTCTGCTTTAACCCCTCTGTCAGTGCTATTAAACTGTTATCAGAAATAAACCAGTAAATTTATTTAGTTTTTGTCTTTTTTTCACTTTTGTGAGATTTGCTTATATCACATCTTCTCACTAGTTATTTAGCCATTTAGTTTCCCTTTGTTTTAATCCTTCTGTCAAAGTCTGATTTTTATACTTAGTTAGTTAACTAGTTAGTCTTTCCTGTTTCTACACTACACCAGAGTATGTGTTTACCTATGATCAAATCACTATGTAGTTAGTTAGTGAGTTAGCTGTGCTCTTATCCTCTTGTTTTAATTAAAAATAAACATCTGCTTGCTATGTATTTAATTACACTGAAAAAAAAACTGGTGCACATTGGAAAAAAATTTCACTCAGAAATTGGAAGTAAATTTCACGAATAAAACAGCAAGTATCACACTGAATTAACATGGAATTATTTATTTTGTATAATCTTTGTTTTATTTTTCCACGTTTTTAAACTAAATCAAGCTTAAATATCATCTCACTAGTTAGTTTTAGTTAGTTTCAAACATTCTGTCGAGGTCGATATGTTTTCTTAGTTAGATTTTAGAGTTAGTTAATTAGTTAGTTAGTCTTTCCTCTGTTTCATCCCGCCTGTAAGGACCCTTATGAGTTTAGGGAGCATAAAGATCAGATCACTTTGATCTAGAGTGGCAGATTATAAAGAACACAACAAGTCAGAGACAAAGAGCACAATATCAGAGACAAGCAGGTAATGAATATGGCATTTAGCGCAGAGGAAGTGGGCGTCCCTCATCAAGTGGGCAAACTCTCATTAGAGGCAAATCCTTGACAGATTTCACAAAGCCCCCTTTTGAAGTCTTGGCTCACTCAGATACTGCCATTCAGCTCTAAAGCTCCTCGGAGAGAGCGAGAAACCCCACATGAAACCGTTTCAGAATCTCAAAATCTCTGGCGAAAAAAATAGCTTAATTTTACACGCGCTTCAAAAATTCCTGCGCGCGCGATTACAGTTTATTAACACCGAGAGAGATACGAAAAAACACAAAATACACAGTCATTAGGCAAAATATTATCATTCAGAGTTAACATGGCTGCTCTGGGCAAGGAGCGTGGAAAGTTGCACGCCGGGTAAAAATACCTTCCTCTCCCCGGCAGAGGTGCCAAGCCCCGAGGCAGAGGGGGCGTGGAGTTTGCTGGAGCTCGCCGGCACCTCGGAAAGCCCAGAGCAAACAATCTGTCGTGACAACAAGATGGTACCTTCATTATCGGCTTCATCGCCCCACACCTTCTCCTCATCAGCAGAGCGGGCTGACAGCTGAGGTGCCAAAGCTAGGCGGGCACTGCTGCACGGCACTCTGGGAAAGGGACCGTTCCTGGTGTGCCTGATGTCCCAGGTGCTGCGGATCACACATGCGTACGCAAAAAAGAAAAAAGAAAAAAAAGTTACCATGCGCGCACACACACACACAAACAGACAGACCAGTAGCTACAGATACTGTTATTGCAAAAACAACAATTAATCCCGTATAAGCATCGAGCTCATTTGATACGGAGAGCAAAAACACCAAAGCGTACATTGGGGTTGTAGACTAAACATCATTCCCTTATTTTAAGTGTGGCACCGTAAATTTAAATTCCTGCCAATTTGATAATTGGCTGGAGATGACAGGTCGGGTCGGTGTTTAGATGGAGCGACAGTGTTTTGTTACGGCCGGGTAATAACTCCACGCTCTGTGATCTCTGAAAGCTTCCTCGCGTCTAAGTGTTCCTCGTTTCCTCGAAGTGAAGAGCGTCAGGGCTGAGCCGCGCTCTTCCCCTGGGGCGCTGCAGGTGTGCGAGCCGGACCGACGGCGCTAGCGGATTCCCGACATGAAGGAAAAGGAAAATAAACAAAATACGACGTAAGAATGTCACATTAAAACGCTATGAAAGCCGGAGCTGTCAGGCCTCTTTGAGAAGCGAGGGCCCTGTAAATCCGCATAGTGCTGATTCAGACCGAGCGAGGAGGTGCTCGGGGGAATATGTGTGAATCGGAAAGAATTCCCTAAAGCGTGGGCATCCGGTGAGAGAGGGCTGGGCCTGCTTGACTAATGCGCCCGTATAACACCTTCACCACAGACACCTGAACCGGCAGCTGAACGAGCAGTAAGAGAAGCTCAAAGTGCATCGTGTTAATACGGAGTTGCAAGTAAAAAATGAATTCGCTCCGATCCGAGCAGAAGCCTCCTGACAGTCGCGTATGTGCGAGTGCGAGCGTGTGTCGTCACTGCCATAAAAAACAGCTTGCGAAAGCAGCACGTGCACGAATGTTAATACACGCTGAGACGCATAAACAGGGCACATCACATTGTGTTTGTCATCCAAGTCACATTCTCACACTGTAAGTTACCCATAAACCTCTGAGATATGTTGATAGGCCTGTCATCATCTTCGCACAATTTTCTTCGCAACTCCATGCAACCTAATTAGAGACCCAAATGTGCCATTGACAAATGCGGAACGTCTCGCAATATTTGAGTACATGAACAATAAATTACCATAAACAATACACTAATAAAACACATTAAATTATGCCATAATCTCAAGCTAATTATGTACAGTCAAAACTAAATAATCACATCAGCCTTTATGAATTCTGAAAAGATAAATAAATTACTTCTATTCCCACTAACAAGGCGTACATGCTACTCGTCGAGCACAGGCTCAAATGCATGGGAAAAAAATATCAGTGTTTAATAAATTCTCTCGATTTGTACGTAGTTCAAAAATGTTCTCCCTTTATTTAGGTTTGTTTCAATTTTTTGGTTTTTTAAAAATGCTGTTGATAATTTTTATGGGGGGGGTCATACATTTTAATTTAAATATATAATTCAAATTGCATACATTAAACATTTAATATTTTCATACATATGTTTTAGTTAGGGCTTGCTGTTTACATATATTTTACATACATTTCTAATATTATATTTATTTTGGTCAAGAAAAATGGCAAATAAATTAAGTTACAGGACGTAATTGTTTATTTAAAAAAATGAAATACACAAAATACTACTTTTATACAGCCTGTATAAAATATTAAGATGTAAATAAAATGTTGGTCAGCTTTTACAAGGGTGTATATACTTTTTTTTTTTTTTTTTTTTGAAAAGAAAATGACTGAATGTAATTTAATGCGGGTACTTTAGGTAAAACTTTCTGTTCTCACTAGAAAAACTAAAAGATTAATATGATTAAGATGAAGAATTACGGTATTGAAGGTAATCCTCCTTTTAGCTCCTCAAAGTAAACTGTTTTGTAATTAGTGTATCAAAAGTATCACAAGCCGGAATCAAAGCTGCGTGTCTTGACATCCCTCATAGGAGAAGGACAATAAGTCTGAAGGAAAAGACTTGTCTTTGCATGCCATCTGTCCTCAGCTCTGACGCTTGCTCTAATTACTGCTTCTCCCTTGGCTAATGCTCCCTCATTAGGCATCGGGAGCATGTGCAATCCACACAAGCACTGAGAAATTTGCACTAAAAACGCTAGCTGGAGCCATAATGGGATCAGAAAATCTGTCTGGTGCGAAAGGCAATTCACACTCGCGGCTAAACGCTCATTTTGCTTTTCTGTCTCTCTTAAATTTGTGCATCATCCACTACAACAACGCTGCTCCAGCCTCAGATTTTTTGCTCCAGCATTGAAGTTTCACTCACGTCCTCCCGGACAGCACAATGCTTCCAAAAGACAACAAAATCCCAATGCAAGACAGAAAAGAGTTGGCAGATCTCGTTTCAAAGGGGATTCTTTTTGTTTATTCACCATGCAACGGTGTTAATTGATCACTGCTTAAAACATCAGAGAAGTTCTCGATGCTTTATGAGAGCAATTATGAGTTTTTATCTGGAAAGCAATCTGTTTTATTATCTTTAGGGTAGTAGGTGAGTTCTTGCACACCTCACGGCGTTTTCTCGTCTTGTTTTTCTCATTGTGTTGGATTTTTGTGGTTAATTTCTCCTGTTTTGGGTAACCAACAAAAAACAGAAGATATTAGAAAAAAAAAACCACACGCAGAATGTGTTGAAGTAATTAAAATCCATGGATGCAAAGGCTTCCTTTGTTCTTTAGAGCCCAAGTTTGTCATTTGTGCACAGCAGGAATCTCAGTACGGGTTGCTGTTATCTTTACAGCAATCAAAGCAATGGGAACGGTAACCGCACACAGCTTTAAAACTGTAATATCAATTGTCATCATTAAATCATTGCAACATCATCGCTGTAATGTGAGCATGGCTCAAGGGTTTTCACTGCATTCCTCAGAAAGGACTGTTGGTATGAGCTGCCAAGAAAAAATGTGATTTATATTCTATCAAAAAATGCATAGTAACCACAGATATGAAATCTCTCTACATAGCATTTATGTATTGTGATGGATGTTGTATAGCATAAAACACAGGTTGCATTTAGTGAGGTTAAACACGTCTTTCTTATCACTTCCTAAGGTGACGAGGCCTATTTGAGTAACATCGCATCTTTTCGCCAAAACGTCAAACGGAGGTATCATTGTATCGTGCTGATGCATATTCGCTTATTGAAGTTCGATATTTTAACTAATAAATTACTTCCTCTGGTGTTTCTGCTGTAATTACGGCAAAGCTGCTTGTTTTCAATTTGTATTAACACAAACTGGGAGTGTTGAAATTTTAAATTAATTAACCAGTGCTGCAGGGATGACATATTTTTGGAGGCTAAAACACGGAAATGCACTTGCACTTTAGTATATCCAGTTCCACTGTCCTGCGGTTTTTCAGTTAAACGCTTGAAATGAGGTCGGCGGTTAACACAAACTTCATTTCACCACAAGAAACACAGCAGTAACAGCCCTCTCGTGATTTTCAAAAACGATTCTATTCTAACTATTCTATTCTACTCTACACTGTGTCAGGGTTGACATACTGAAGCATTATATGGTTAGTAAAACTAATGTTTCTACTTAGATTTTGTGTCATGTTTGATAAACTTTGGAACATTGAACTAAATTTAAGATATAGTTCACCCAAAAATGAAAATTATGACATTTTTCTCACCCCCAAGCCATCCTACGTGTATGTGACTTTCTTCTTTCAGACAAACAGTAAGAGTTTTTAAAAAGTATCCTGGCTCTTCCAAGATTCGTAATGCTGATGGATAGAGGCATTATTTTAAAAAGTTCTGTAAATTGGATGCATCCTCAAGTACTGCAACGTAAAAACTAACCTAACCTGAAACTCTCTCGTAGGAAAAAAAAAAAAGTTATTTATGTTATAATTTTAAACCTAGATGTTTGTTACAAAAACTCGATCCGCTTTAGAGGACATGTAATAACCCCCCAAAGACAGATAGGTTCACGAAGAATATATCTGATTTACGAAGCTTCAAAACAAGCATTGCCAAGCTTAAAAAACCCAGGATAAATTTCAAACTGTGTTCGTCAGAAAGAAGAAAGTCACATAAACCTAGGATCATTTTTGGGTGAACTATTCCTTTAAACCTTCACAAAAATGTCCATCACTCCACACAGCATGTTCTCACGCAGTAAAAAAATACACTGCGAGGCAAAGAGAAATCTGAAAGCGTGCCCACACGAAACACTAAGCAGGTTACCTTAAGAACGAAACAAGGTATGAGCTTTCAAATTTTGTCATTTTTTAAAAGATTCAAACTATAAATAGCATATTGTGCCTCTAAGGTGTCATGACAGATTGCTACAGCGCCTCAGCTCAGGCAGTATTTTAAGTGATCGTCTCCTCTTTTTTACTAGTTATAGCAAGGAATAAACATGAATGAGCATCAAAAGGTGTCAACTGCATTTAGACATCAATATACATCCAAGTTAAATAAAGTCCACCTGTCTGGTAGAATTCTGCATCATGATTGGTCAGATCATCTGTCATGACTGACCTGAAAAATAACACCGCTGAGCTGCTTTACAACTGAAATTGAATAGTTTCGTCACTGACGAATTCTGCAATATTAACACTGTCACTGAACTCAAATGCATCAACATCAAGCAGCCCTGAGATGAACACTGACATTATCGCTTTCCGTAAAGCTTGTTGTAGAATTTATCAAGATTAACACTATAATCTCTCTAAGGTGAAACTGCTTTGATCTGCATTGCACAAAAGTGCTATATAAATAAACCCAACTTGATTGAAAACACATTTCGGTTTACCACTAATGGCATATTGGTACAACCACGTCTTGCTAGGTCGGCACCTCAATATTAATGTCAGTTACCCCTCTGGTACTCTAATAATATACGATCGTCAGTTTGGGCCTGTTATTGTTTCCCAAAACAGTGGTTTGCTTTTCCTTCAGCGGCACAGAGAAATCTTAAAAGAGGTGATGGAGGACTGAAGCACGTCTCCAGTTCTGTCCTGTTCCCAGCTCTCCTCTCTCCCACACAGAGACCCACACCCAGCCCCTGTCCATCTGCACCGGCAGGCACCTCAGCTGGGAGAGTCGCACGCACCAGCCTCCCTCTTCTGTTCAGGTCAGAGTCCTTCACACGCGATGACATCATCATTGTCTGTCAGTCACAGAAAGCTGTGGGCCTCCTGTCTCAAAGCAGACTTCAGCCATGCCAACAAAGTGCCTGCAGCACTTAAAGCCGGAGCGTTACAGATGAACGCGGATCCGCTGTAGTGACACCGTGCATCTAGAGGCCCGCTTTACGTGGGCTCCGTTTGTTTGCTGCGCGGTGATGTGCTGAGTAGCTGGCTGTCTTTAACGTGTGCAGACGGCGATAGAGAGATGTGAGCCAATCCAGCCATCTTGTACTGAGGATTCAGGGCTGGACAAGCGTTTGCCATCTGTAGCTGCGGCGAAGCGTGAGTCTGCAGCCAGCCCACATTGTGTCAGCAGCAGCCCCGGTACTGAGGGCTTTTTAAGACGTCTCAGCCCTTTTCTGTTGTACGCCATCACCCA
Source organism: Puntigrus tetrazona (assembly GCF_018831695.1). Taxonomy (NCBI): domain Eukaryota; kingdom Metazoa; phylum Chordata; class Actinopteri; order Cypriniformes; family Cyprinidae; genus Puntigrus; species Puntigrus tetrazona. Next base: position 18,365,267 of record NC_056712.1, on the reverse strand, counting down.
CTAATGGAGCATGAACTTTTAGGGGGTGACATCAATTACTTCAAAAGATTTAATGAGTGTAAATGATTTATCTTAAGTGCAAAAGAGGAACTGGGAAGGAGCTCATTATGTAGTCAGTGATTATCACCTGCATATTAAGTGTTGTTAATAGTTATGGAAATCCTCGTGTTACACTGCACTGGAAGTGTCATAAATGGGGGCTCAAGATACTTAAACAATGAAGGAATATATATATATATATATATATATATATATATATATATATATATATATATATATATATATATATATGATTTCATTTTAAAACTGAAGAGTGCCATTTTCCCCAAGAATAGTTACACTTTGTTTTTAGCATTATAAAAAGCCTAACAAAGCAAACAACGTCTACATCAACCAGCAGCATCAAATGGAGTGGTCTACACTAGCTTGTGCATACGAAAGCTAAGTATATTTTGGGCTGCATGTGCAATTGCATAATTTTTTACTTCTGAAAAACAGTATGTGAGTAGAGCAGTGTGTCTAATTTTAAAGTGTTCATAAAACAGTAGGCAAAAAATTTTTTCAGAGACATGTATCTGATGAACACTTTACCAGCCCATGATGCCACGGGAGACAATTTGCCAATTAAGCGATGCAACTGACGCTGTAGGTCACATGTCAATAACATGTCAAAACTAATTGGATTACATTAATACTACATGCATGCGTGCATATATACCATAGAATTTGCACACTATATAGATGCTTGTTTAACAGTCATTTAAAGGAATAGTTTGCCCAAAATTAAAATGATGTGATCAATTACTTGTCATTCTAAACCCATAAGACCCACGTTTACCTTTAAAACAAAAATTAAGATATTTTTGATGCATTTCGACAGCTCTCTGACCCTCCCAAAGAAAGAAAGGTCCGGAAACATAGCAAGGATATCAGTAAAATAATCCATGTGACATAAGTCGTCAACCGTAATGAGAATACTTTTTATGCATTAAAGAAAACAAAAATGATGAATTTAATTGACAATTTATCCAACAACATGGATCCAATGTAGACAATATCCATGTGACACGCAGTGTAAGATCACACAGAAAGCATTTTTCTTCTCATAAAGTCACAAATTGAGACTGAGACTGTCCTGAATTGAACCACCAAAATAACTCTAGTGTTTAGGATCATCTGCTCAAGAACAAGTCCGCAGGTGTTACCATAGCAACCCAGGCCTCTGTTCCTTTCCTCAGCGTCACCCTCAGGGTCTTCCAGCTGACAGTAAGGTGCCTTAAATCACAGCTCAGGCGAGAGAGACACATGCTAAACTTCTGAAGTTTGCTCCTCTTAGTCATTCAGAGAGTTCATTTCTGCTCCTCACCTAACAGTTTCATCATGTCACATCATATCACAGCAACCGCCTCTAATCCACAAGACGTCTGCATGCTAGCCTTGCTTAGGATTAGAATTAAGTCTTTATATGATGATTAAATGCTCATTACATGAGTCATATGTTATATGAAAATGGCTACAAAATCATAACTTCCTTTCCAGTCTAAAATGTGTCTTTATTGAAACAAAACAGCTGAAATGACTTACTCTATGATATGATTTTGGCAGTGTCATTTTATTAGTATAGTGTTTTAGTAATAATTATATTTACTGGTAGCATTTCTATACTAGGATAGTTTATATTCATTATTTGAAATTATATACTTTTTATTTTTTTCAGTTTTGGTTTACTTTTTTTAAATTATTTTATGGGTTGAATTTATTTTAATTTCAGTTTTAGTTTTTTCATTCATAATTTTAGAATTATTTTTTTCATTTGTAATGTTTCTATAATTTCTCATATATATATATATATATATATATATATATATATATATATATATATATATATATATATATATATATATATATATATATATATATATATATATATATATATATATATAGGAATAAATAACATTTCTGGTGCAAATGCAACAGCTTTAAATAGACACAGACATTAGACATTAGGTTTTTAATATTATTATTTATGCATGGAGGTGCTTACTATCCACCGAGCCACATTTATTAATTTATTTATGCATTTGCTCAGCATTTATGGAATTTATGCACAATTTCCAAGCAGTATATATGTGTAAACTTCAGCAAAACAAATCATACCACCACGCTACACAACTCTACCGAATAACTCAAATACTAGCATGTAAAACAGATTGAAGAGGTTTGTCCATATCATGCATGCATCTTAATTTGCTGAATCCTTAAGCTGGTTATTAACAATAATCAAATCTGATATTAACAGTTTGTGCGGCACATTTCAGCTTGGATTGTTTTATGAATCTGTCACAGTTTAATACAGCCTCTGCAAAGAGGGTGTTATTGAAGGATGGGGAGGTAAAAAAGATGATATTTAACGCGGCAGCAAATCCACAGCCAGTGTGTGAGCAGAGCTGGAGAAGGCGCTCGGCGCTGCTGCTCTTTACACATGCAAATAGAGCGTCGTAAAGATGCAGCAGCAAAGAATGGCCTGTTTAATGACAGGAAATATATTCTTTTTGTCATCTCACTACATTTTCTAGGAGGAAACCTGACTACGAACTACAGAACTCTATGTTCTTTGGCCTCAAAGACGCGTTTCAAGAAATCGGCAAGGCCTCGGTGAAAAGTTCTGTTCTTTGTCTCATCTTTGTTTTGAAGCCAGTTTGTGATTGTAAGACACCTTCCAAAATGGAAAGTGCCACAAACACGCAAGAAACAAAGCCGCATCAACTCAACGCGCACAACAACACACGCATTCGCGCACAAAAGAAAGTCGACATCCTTCCCACACCTGAGGTGGTGAAGCTCTCACCTCCCGATCGCGTACAGGTGTGAAAGCAAATACAATGGATCTTTATTCAGGTTGAATCACGTGAAGGCTCATCAAGCCCCGACGCAGGTGCGCAACAGACTTTCGGATCATCAGACACTTTAGAAGGTGGATATTGGATCTAATCACTCCATCAAGCAGCATGAGTAGGAAGAGCCTAATCGTTCGCTTCCAGAGAGCATCAACAAGGGTACGCATCTGTAAGAGGCCTGTGAATCTGTGTCATTTCATTAGGGAAATCAGCGGCGTGTTTAACCCCCGCTCGGCAGCAACACCAGCCGCTATATATACGAGCCGCACAGCCCCTGCGTCTCATTTTATGCAGCGCTGCATCATAAGGGAAAAAGAGGATAGAGTGATGTTTACCTATTCACACCTCCGATGGGTGCAGGAGAATTGAATTCATGCTGAGAGTGGAATAATTGATTTGGACGGCAGCCGCGCCACGAACATCTGGGGTCGTTCTCACTCCGGCACACCTTCTGATGACATAATAAAAGAAGGATGAACCGCGAGGCGCAGTCATTTACACCAATATTTCCCCCGCAAATGCATTGAAAGCGCTCCCCGATGAAGCGAATTAGCCTGTCTTTACAGTTGCGGCGTGACTTTGATAATCGGATCTTCAGATATATTATTTAAGTCGTTTTTTTAATTACCCGAACATCAGAGTCAACATCGCATTTAGTGGGATTATCGCTTGAATGGAAGCGAACGCGATGCAAAAACAGCTAGACGGGGAGCACCGGCCGACGCTTGCGCCCTAACTTGGGGCTCTTTCCTTTCTGGCATCTGGTTCGCTGAGTAAATTGGCTGCACAGACACCCTTCCTCGCTCTGCTCGGTTCTGTGGCGCTCCCATTTAAAAAGTGAGAAATTATAATTATCAGAATTATGCTTTTAATGATGCGTTAATTAGACTCCTACAGTGAGATTAGCAAGTGCTTATGAATTATTAACTGTGAAGTCTTTCCAGAATTTTAACAGGCAGGACGCACTAAATTTGCTTTTTGGTGATTAGCGTGCTGGAAAATAACACAACAGACTGTGGTGCATATGCTTATGATTACAACTTTAAGTGCATTTATTTAACTCTATCACACACCGGCAGTTTCGTGCCAAGATTCTGTGCAAGCAACTTCTCGGGCAAAGAGCCTCGCGGATTCCTACTTTCTCATTAACAGAAACATATGATGAATCATTCTCTGCCAAAAGTCTTTTTTAGCACGCGGCTGATATATATGGCGCCCGCTCTTTCTGTTTGGTGTTTTTGCTTTGATGCTTTGACAAGGTCACTGTAATGATGTATGTGCTTTCTTTGCTAATGCAGTCGTCAAATCTTCAGCTCCACTCTGTCAACAGCAGCGAAAACAACGAGGATTGGTAGCGCACCTTACCGAACCCCCTGCGAGCGAGCACGGAAGACGTTAAATAAACAAGCCTCCCCGCAGCCAATCCCGACCGGTGTTACATGAGCCAAACCTAACAGAGCATGGTAAAGCTATTTGGGTAATCCCTAGTTGTAATAACTAAGTCAACTGTTTTGAATTGCGAGAGCAGCCTCTGGCCCAACCGCAGTGGTCATGGCCGGCCTCTTTAGGGCCGCTTGCTATGCTTGATCTGAGCTGTCCAAACTTTCCGATGGAAATAAGCCTGCTAATTTGCAGGACGTGGGTACCACACCCCGCTTGGCATGCATGAGTGCACCGCGCACCCAGGAGACGTCGCACAAAAGACAATTTAAGGGGAAGGAAGAAGCCTGCTCTTTGCCCGCAGTCCATTTTAAACAAATAACCAATAAATAACCCATGTCCAAATGGCCAATTTAGACAGCGCCAGTACCAATTGGTCTGAGGACTATTAGAGTGAACAAAGGAGACGCCTGATTGACACCTCAATCTGTGATGCCATAGGGAACCATTGAGTTTTTGGACAGAGATGAACAAGAGAGATCTTACTCTTGCTAGTGATGCAAAATAAACCCAAGGCGAAGCAAGCAAATGGGTCTTCATTCTAAAGGAGTTTTAGACCTGAAAAATAAGTCAATAAAATGACATGAAATACTGTGGACAGCGAAGAAGACTAATGACTAAAAAAAAAATCCAGTATTTCAGAGAGTTGAGAAATATGTTACTATAAATTCAGCAATAAATCAGTGACTGGGCTTTTTTTCATTACTTTTTAGTAACACAAACTAAAAAAACTTTTTGTGATCCTGGGTTGTTTTTCGAAAACAAATTTTACATTTTGCATTGTTAAACATAATTTTATATATATATATATATATATATATATTATTTTATTTTATAATTAATTAAAATTTATTTTAACAATGCAAAATTTAAAAATTATAATATATATATTATAATTTATATATACATATAATATATATATTATAATTATATATATACACACACACACACACACAAACATACATATGTGTGTGTGTGTGTGTGTGTGTGTCTGTGTAAAAATGAAACAACATAATAAACAAGCCACACAATATAAGACACAATATACAGACACAAAAATATATTTATATATACTGTTGTGATCCATGTAACTTTTTATGCAATGTTTTTACATAAAACATGTTTTTCAGATTACAGGATTGAGTTATTCAGATTCCTCCGATTCAGTCACCGGTAACATGCCTGTGGCAATAACGGATTAACGGCTTGTTGCGTGGTTATCAAGTACCTCCATACATAATGCAGTGGATCACTGACAGTGCTCGAAAAAAAGTTCATCATATCAATTTCCTCAATGACAACGTGTGACTTATGAAGCGCATTTTAATGAACCATTGTTTCTTTGATATTTCCTGCTATACGTTTTTTCTCCACGGGGCATCGGTAAGCGTGTTCGTGGGCCGTAGGGCAGAAAATAACACAATGCAATGCATTTTATGAAGAGACCTCCGACAATCGCACCGAGCAAAATACTCATCGGCAGGTTTTGTTTTTGCACAGGTTATGCAAATCAGTCCTCGTTGACTCACCGACTCGTTATAACATTAATTAACACAGTGCTACCTTGCTCAATATTTGGTAACAGAGCCACTGTCTGCGGATGTAAAAATTTACAGGATTCCAATTTTAATGAGGGAGCAGAGCACAGGTGTGCTAATGAAGGGATTGGCTCATTTGAATAAAACCATCCTGTTTGGGAGAAAATTAATTAGCAACACTGGAGTAAACGCTGACACCTTTGAGCAGAGATGGTGAAATTATACCATAATGCAAATTTGCCTTTGATGACAAAGGTGCTCCTGCCTTATTATATCTGTTTAGTAAAAGTTTGTTAATCAGCATTAATCACCGTGTTATCATCCGCATTAGAGAGGTTAGTTACTTCAGACGGTTTTAACTGCGGGGCTGAATCGCGTTAATAGTCACAAGGTCGAGTACAAAAAGCAGCATTTACCAACAGCTTTCCCTCTTCATGTTTAGTCTCCATTTGAGGCTAAATTTATGCGACGCGCGTCTCAATTTTCCTTCCTGGATTACCGTGTTTAAGCCTTATTTTCGGCAGACAACACAAGCTAAACGCAGCTTATTAAAGCGTATGAGGTGGAATTTTTCAGCGGCATTCAAGACGGAGCAGATAATAGGGAAATACCATGTCTTTTCATGAAGTCTAGAGGAACGTAGTCTTAACCCGAGGCCTGATATTAAAACGTTCTTCTGCGCTTAAAGCAGCAATTAAGGAGCGTTGTGAAACAAGTGTTAGATACTCAAAAGTCTCTCACACGATACCTCTGAGTTTAACACTTTGAATACCCACTTGAGGCTAATGCTTTTCATAGCTGATGTTTCATCCGCTCTGTCTTGGTGGGACCACACATTTTCCACCTCTACTGAAAACTACGGCTATAAATCTAAAGCTTTACATAGAGCCGGCCTTTAGCCTCCAGCTAAACAGATATCATCCTGCACAGCCTGAAAAAAAATAAAAAATAAAATAAAATAAAAACAGTCACTGGGCTTTTCCGTACTTTTTAGCAATACAGGCCAGCAGTCAGTAATCTGCTTTTTCAGGATCCTGGTTGTAGTTTATCTTACAGTCGTTTAAATTTATATTAAATAATTAATAGTATAATAAATTAAATAGTATTATATTGAAAATAAACAAATATGATTAAATGCAAATGTACCATATAAAAAATATGAAAATAACTACAATTATTTAACACTGATTTTTACAATGACAATTATTTTCAACTGATCTTTAACAACATGAGATAAAATAATTGTCATGTGCATGCAAAACTTTCAGGAGTATGCACAGAGTTTACTTACAATATACTTCTATTTTATCCTACATTTGCCGTGTGGCACTATTAATGACAATTGTCTAACTTAGCCCACAATGTTCTTGGTACTTGCTTCCAATATAGATCGATGGATGGATGGACAGATGGATGGATGGACAGATGGACGGATGGACAGACGGATGGATGGATAGACGGATGGATGGATAGACGGATGGATGGATAGATAGATGGATGGATGGATAGATAGATAGATAGCTTACAGGTTTGTAGCTTTCAGATCCTTTTAAATTATGTGAGTATAGTAATAGAATACTAGTTCTTTGTACAACTTACTCAACTGACAAATTTTTGTCATACTTATCATATGGACACATGTATAGGCCTATTCAGAGACTTAAAATGTAATAAAAATGTGAAACAGATTTGCTATACATCACAGAAGGAGCTCTTTTGGATTGATATTTTTGGCATAGGGCCTAATAACTTCAATAATAGCCTATTGTGACAGCAATATTAATGCTGCTGGATTTTTGGCAAAAAAAATATCGCAATTCTATTGTTGTGAAGTAAACATAGTGCTCAAATGTGTCAGATTTACAACCTATTCGTTTAAAATGTGATCTGTCGGGTCGGACTTCCGTGATTACCTCATTTGTTTGGTTTTTAGGTCAAGTCCTTAAACACAAAAGTTTGGCGACTACACTGTTGCTACAATAAACAGCTGTTTGAACAAGTCAGCAGTATAGCAATTAGCAAGGACAGAACAAACAAACAAACAAACCTTGGGCCGCGGAAAGTCTGCATTTCACAAAACGGAAAGCTAAACCTTTGGCAGAAAATAAAACCTGAACCACAGCGACAAATATGATAGCCAACTTACTTGCTCGGGTAAAGCGTTTTTGTTTTACACGCTTTGATGGAAACGGTTCGCAGTCATCGGCGCTGATTGCTATTGCTATTACGGGTAACTATGGAGACCTCCCAAACGACCGCAACTGGCGTAAAATAACGTAAATTATGTTTCAAGCACAGATGGCGATAGAGGCCGAAATTTAAGTAGAATATAATATCAAAGATACCAAGTACAATATTAAATGTGCAGCAGGTAATATTTACAACTAGCGATTAAAATGAGTTATGTAAATCATGCGTTGTTTCCCGCCCCCTCGGACTCGACGTTTACGCGGGTTGCCAGATTCAAGAAGACCTCAACATGCAACTGGATTAAGGACAAGCAGCTAGCTAGAACAAGCCCAATCGACGATTGTTTATCTAGTCAGAGAGCTCTTTGGATAGAGGTTTTTTTTTTGTTAGATTAGAATATGAGTTCGTTTGCTGGATTTCATGACTGCAATTCGCTGTGTTTTCCGCCGACTGGCAACCCTGGTGTACTGTTGGGTAAATTAGCATTGGGCAGAACAAAAACAGATATTCCGACACTGAATGCATATTTTAAGAATTAATGGCAATGTTTATTTATTTTTTTTGAAGAAAGTATGCGTGTTTCCTAAATATCTGCAAATATATTATGGTATTTTTATGCTTTAGGTCAGTTAAAACTATTTTAAAAAACATTATTATTAATAAAATAAATAAAATTATTATTATTATTATTAGTTAAAGAGTCAAATGCAAAACATTTCTCAATTTACAGTAGAGATATTTTCAGGGCCTTCTACCGATGCACAGGGGGCGTACAATATTTTTTACTCCCTAAATATTTCAGCATATGATGACCTTCAGAGCGAAGCGCAAGCTGCTGATGCGTTGTAAATTTCTCACCTCGCTAAGTTGATGCGATTGTCAGTGGTCAGTCTCCTTACTGTCATCCATAAATACAGGGACTGATAAATATAGTCGCAGCAACCGGATGCCCGTGATGCTGATGCACCGCTTTTCATCATAATTCTGCACCCAGAACCAGACTGGGCCCCTTAAATAGTAATGTGCTAGAACACAAATAGGGGATGCGTGATCGCATTGGAGAAAACCTGCTGTCGGGTGTTGATTCGCGCTGTCTGGTGAGTGCCAATGGGGACGCGCGTCAGTTTTATAGCTGAGCCGGGAGGAGAGGCGTTGGCAGGGAAAGAAATGCGCTCATCAATGTTTATTAATCATCGGCTTGATATGATACTGTAGAATTGTGGTATTTTTACACACACTGAGCATGCACAATCATCTTTGGCTACAAGTCGATTAACTTAATTAGTCACAGGTCTGTGTGAAAGCCATGCAAAACTGTTTCTGGTATAAGCAAAAATCCGTAAGTGTCATTCTATCAGCTGTCAGTCAAAGTCATCTGCTGGGCCTGCTTTTTCTGTTTTTAACACGAATGTCGGGGTGTCTCAAGCTGTTTGCAAGAAATCAAGCGTCAAATTTTCTACATGAACCGCACGAAACAAAGGAGCAACAGCTCACACGTCGGAAAACCCACTGCGTATCTATGAAAATGGCAAAAAAAATGCTAGACGAGAGCGATGGGGCCAGGAAAGCGAGACAACATTACGAATAATGGTTCACCAGTGCATCCTCTTCAGCGAATGGGTGCCGTCAGAATCAGAGTCCAAACGGCTGATAAAAACACTCCAGTCCATCAGTTAACGTCTTGTGAAGCAGAAATCTGCACGTTTAACAAATCCGCCGTTGAGATGTTATAACGCAAAATCATGGCGTTTGCTCAAAATGTTATTTTATGATCCCTAATAACGCGAAAAGGTCCACCGCTTGTTTTCCTCCAACCTCAAAATCCACCAACATATTTATTCAGAACTGATTTGTGCAAGTTTTCGCCTGTTTGATCTGTGCGCATTTCTCTCCTGATTCAGATGAGACGGCTAGGACTTTCAGCCGGAAGCGATTATACCTCTCATCAGCTGTTTGGACTCTCATTCTGACGGCACCCATTCGCTGCAGAGCATCCGTCGGCGAGCAATGCCGCATGAAGAAACAGAACGCCCTGAAGGCGAATACAGTTTCGGCATAATCTGGTTGAACAGTCGCTTTATGATATTACTCTTATGCAATATTCAATAGTAAATATTAGAATTTAATATGTTAACACGAGGACAAGAGCTTTGAGGCGCTACGTGCTCTGACACGTGAAAGACAAAGTAGATGTCTATCTGCAAAGAGGCATGGCGCACGAACGATTGTTATAACTCCTTCCCTGTCTTTGTCCACTCAACACGCTATTAACCGATGTTTCTGTGTAATTACTCCGTCTGTGTGTTTTACAAACACGCAGACACTCGCAAAAGAGGCTGCTGTGTTTTTCGAAGAAGCAAAGCGGCATGTCTGCAATAATTTAAATATTTGTAATCAAAACAGAAAACTCTCACCGGCTGTTTTGGGTACACAGAAAAGCCTCGCCAATCAAAATATTGTTGCGAAAGCACCGCGTCAAAAAAAAAGCGATGCACTTTTGAAAGATCGATGAGCGTCGTCGTTTCGGATCGGCGACGGTCATTGTGCGTTAATTAGAGCTCCTAACACCGATTCACAAAAACCAATCAATTACTCTTCTAGACTTGACTGGCGGTACCCTGTAATTGGGTGGCTGCTTTCCTTTTCTCAAGTGCCCCGCAGCCAATCGGTGCGGACCAAACAGGTGGCTGCAGAGGAAACAAGCTCTTCCAGTCCATAAAACTGGCTAACTAGCTCCCGAAAGTTGCCAGCCTGCAATTATCATATCATTTGTGTTGTAAATCACACTGCTTCTTGTCATGGTATCATCGCATGCGGCAATTTAATGCACCCCTTAAAAAAAAGAAAAAAGTTTAGGGGGTAGAGTAAACATATTTCAGGACGCTGTCGATGCGTACAGAGCGAAGTAGCTGAGAAAACATAAATCATAAACGCGCGTGACGTCGTCCCTCCCTGCGCGTTGCACAATAATCTAGGACGCGCTTCCTCCTCCTCGAGTCCAAACATCCCCAATCTCGGCCTACCCGCCCGCATGCCGAATTATTATCTGAACACGAAGAGGTACAGCATTTTTATGATGCCTCACATGCATTACATCGCGAATAATTCTGCTTCGTAAAACGAACAAACCTTCCATCTGGCTTTTGTTTTCCATTGGCTGTTATAATCACGACAACCCCCGAAGACCGATAGCAGCATGTTTAGTCATTTGCGCAGTTATCGGATAATTTTACGGATACTCGTAATTAAAACACGCACAACAGCGAACAGTGACACTGTTTATAGCCTCGCTGAGGTACTGTATGTTCTCACCCTCTAAACACATGGTAATTGCTCAGCTGCAGTTGATACAGCCACAAATGAGGCAAATGAGTCACTGGATAGATAAACAACTAGGGGTTTTTAACCAACAGAGGTCATGATTTACATAAAACACTAACTTGTAAAGAAATAGTTTAAAAGTGAACGCTAATATAAACTTGTATCTAACACGTTTTCACTGAACTGCATTGAACTTTGCGTGAATTTCAGAAACATTTACAAAGAAACGTTAAGTAACACGCTGAATATAAATATGAACTTTTGCAGCATAAAGCATACTCCAGTAATCTTCGACACCATTGTTCTAAACACGTTTTTAAATATTTTTTTTATTTTTTAAGCATTAATTCTTATTTAATTAATGTGTCTTTTAATATTTTTCAGGGTAGTATTTATTTCATTTTATTTAGTAATTAAAATTAAATGTACAAAATTGAAAAGTTTTCACTAAGAAATTGCTGTAAAAATAAGAAACGCCAAGTAACATACTGAATCATACGTGACATTTTAATTAATTAAAACTGAAATAGTATTTTTGTTTTCGTTGTTGTCTTTGTTTAATTTTTTTTAAATGCAGCGTATAAATTATAAAAGTTATAAAAATTAATGGACATGCTGCAAATTCAAAAAATATGAATACACACCTGCTGTATGTTTCATATGTATTATTTTAATAATTGCACTCAGTTGTGCGTTTTAAAATTAGCAGGAAAGAGAATGACCACAGTGACCAATTTTTCAACAAAGCAAAAAATTTGTATTGTGTTTTGTAAGAAATGACTGTTTCAAAAAATCTCATGTTTGCTTCAATGCATCGCTTGCCATCTCTTTCCAACTGCAGAAATTTCGCGAGCGATTTCTGAGCGAAAACTCTTTCCAGGAGACCGATCGTGTACAAAAGACTCTATCACAGTCCTCGCGGACAGACTTTTTTTGTTTTGCGGGAGAAATAAGTATTTTGATTAACTCGCTGAAGCCAAATTGGTGGCCCACTCCGCGCTTGGCGTCGATCCAGATCAAATTACTGTAAGTTAGATGAATTATTTCACTTAACGTAGTTGGGAAACATCACAGACTGCTCTCTACACCTACATGCTTTCAACCATCTGTTCTTTTGTTTACACCTCTTCATATCCATGGCAACAACATGGGGGCAGGTAGCTAGTCGGAAATATTTGTGAGTAGCATAGCCCTCATAAGATTAATGAGCGTTTGTGTGCTTTGACACGGAGGAATATTCTGAGACGGGAATCGATGATATAACATGCAGTGGCTCCGGCCTAACTATTTCACGCGCTTCATCTCTTCCTGCGCACATCCGTGTTTCGAAATCGTGCTTTCCGTCTTCGTCGTCGCGTGTTCGACGGCGATAACGTCCCGTCTGTGCCATCGTTACTCACGCGGACAGAGAGTGGTCATCTCGCATACACAAACGTTACGTCGCCGTTAGTGAAGTTCGACTGCAGCCACGCGGAATAGATCAGGGGCCCATTGTTTGCCGCTTCGTTGCGTTTCGGACTAAATACCTGGCTATCTGAAACATAATGGCTACGGTTGAAACAGCCTTTGTTTACACTACGGCGTTCGAGCGAGCGACGTCTTTCGTGTAGTGGGTGTTCGAGTTTAAACGAAGCTTATTATATCTTTCTGAAGTGTCGCGGCGTATGTTTTTTTGCGCCGCGTGTTGCAGAAGTGTTGTTTCCCGGAGACTCTTCCATTAATTAAAGAATACGAAAAGACTGTTCTTATATTATCTTTCACAGTTTATAGGCATTGCGGCTGATAATGAGGCTTGTATTAACGTCTGCGTGTGCTGAGGTGACGCAGAGAAGCAAATTTAATTCATTTCTGTCACTCCTCAAGGGCCTTAAAGATTAGCAGGTGTAAATTACGGTACATAGAGGTGGCGTGGATGCATTTCAAGCTGACTGAAATATACATACGTATTTATGTACGTTTGAACGAGTGATCAGATGCGCGTAAGCAAACGGTTAAATGCTACAAAACGAGTATTAAATCGGAAAAGTTCAGAAACGCGTTTAGGAGTGACGGTGGCGGTGTTTGAGGTCGTACTGTTTTGCTCTAGTTTCGGCGTGACACTGACTGTTTGCACATGGAAATCCAAAAGGTGGAGATGTTTGTGTTCACGTTCGAGCACTTATATGTTGTGTGAGCATGTAAATACACTACTATTGGGAGTATTTCTGAGTAACGACACCCGTCTGCTTTGCGTACCTGAATTAATTAGGCCTCGGTCGCACAGGAATGCAAAAGCAACTTACTTTAAAGCTAAATAAAGGTTCTCAGAAAAGCATTAATCGAAACCATACGCAATAGTCAACGATGCAAGGAATGAATAAGTTCCAAACAGACATTAAGTTAAAGTTTTATTATCTAATAGTCTGCAGAAAAAAAGTTAAACAAACACATAACAAAAAAAAAAACGCCTGAACAATGAAGATGAACAGATGGGATTACAGTGCTTTTCACATCAAACGAAACCCAATCAAGAAACTACGAAGTGCTACAAACCATTCTGGGTCTTGGAGGTTAGACTGAGATTTTTAATCGAGCGAAGAAAGATATTCAAGCATTTTCTAAGCTTTCTCTAGGTCGCTGATATTTGACATCAGTTCAAGAGCCAGTAAAAAAAAAGAAAGTAAAATAATTCTCACTGCGATGCAAGTAAAATCTTTCGTAAGCTTTAACCCCGATGTAAAACGCAAAATAAAAATTTGGGTTTGGAGCTCAAATGCATAGAAAAGTCCACTCATTCAGAATAAATATGTCAAACGGCACTAGTGATTTTCTAGGGTATTCCACCGCTTTGAATTCGCCCCGGGTTCGTAAAATAATGACATCTCGTCAAATACAAACATCCAGTTTTTCAGAAGCACATCTAACGAGTGATATTTTGATTCACACACTGGATCAACCTATCGGTGTTTAGAATGTCTAAAGCAATTTAACACTACGAACATTTATCGATCTAGTCATTAAGGTGGTTTTTAATCATACCTTTGCCGTCCGATATACTACTTTATAATGGAAATGTTCTGACGGATGACAAAGGAGCGAGAGAGAAGAGTAACAAAAGAAAGCGTACAAAAAAAGTCTTCATTGCTCTGAGATGGAACGCGATCCAAAACGAAGAGGTCCATGTGTATTGCATACAGAAGTCTTCCGGTCGGGTCTTTGTTCAGCCGCGCACTGACTCAGTTCCTCAGTTTACGAGCCGAGTTCAACTCGCGACAAAGTCTGGAGAATGTCTTGTTTTTTTTTGTGTGTGTGTGGCAGGGATCCATCAGCGTGACCGATGTTCGTTAGCCGCGCGATATCAGTCTTCTGAAATGACGTCGATGTCCTCGGGGCTGCCCTGTTGAGTGGCCACCCTCCAGCGGCTCACGTGCTGGCTACCTTTCCTCTTCTGCTGCGAGTCCGGCGACTCTTCCTCCAGCTTCTGTCTCTTGTGTTTGGTCCTTCTGTTCTGGAACCAGACCTTCACCTTCACAGGAGGAGACGAAGAGAGGCCATTTTAACACATCCGCTTATAACAGTAATGCTTTTCGAAACGCTTGCTATTCTTTTTTTGATTAAAGAATAAGAGCCTCCCGTGCACTGTGCGCGTTTGCCATTAAAATGCTTTAAACGGCACGTTATTTAAAAACATGCTTATGCCTGCTGCTCGTTTGAAATATGGCTGCTGACGTAATCTCTCAATATGGTGAGGAAATCGTGTTTCATTGCGCTGCGCTTTATGTGAAAGCATGCAGGTGAGCTTTTAAAACAGTATGTTAAAAAGCATTCAAAATCAAGGTTTAACTTAAATGTACCATAAGAATACAGATAAAACTGCGTGTTGATAATAATTCATTTAAAGCGGGTGAAGGCCAGTAGTCTTACACCACAACTGTAGAAAATGTATCTGTATTTTTATAATTATAAATATATAAATTAGAGTAATATATATTATAAATATATAAATTAGCTGACTTTTTTTTTAATAAAGGTGAATATCACGCATGGAAGTAACATTTAAAACATCTAAAGCAAGTTTAAGATGTTAAACTAGTCTGAAGTATACTGCTGGAGTATATTAGTTGCTACACTGTGGCACGAGTAAACGTGAAAAACACAGCAAAATAAAGAAAACGTTCAAAATAAAAGCAGCTTGAAATACAAAATAAATAATTTCGAAAATTAGAAGTTCACTAGTAAACATTTTCATATAAAATAAAAATATAAAAAACCATGAAACTGTCAGTTTTTGTATTGATAACTTTTTTTTAACGAGAAATGTATCGGAAAACAAAAACTGTATAAATACTGTAAAAAACAGCAAAACATTTATTTTAGCGTTTTTTGCTGATGTTAGATTTTCTAAATAAAGATTTTTTTAAATTAAAAAACCCACAAAGAAATTGCCCACTTCCTAATATCTCTTTTTTTTTAAAGAAAAAGTTACATTCGCATGAATTCACTGAAGTGTTGATACGCTTTGATTTAAAGGATTCACAGCCGGTGCCCGAAAGCCTAAAATATATAACGTATTTTTAATTTCACATCATAACATTTATTCAGTTACTCTTTTATTCCATTTTTTCATTGGTTTTCCGATTTTAAATCCCAGCTTTTTCAAAAGCGCCTTTTAAAACCCCAGGTATTGCTCAAGCCTGACAATCCACGAATATGTACGTACGGACGATTGTGAAAATAACCGATTATTGAGAGTCGTATACATGCTTTGGAATTTGTACGGCATAACCCAAGGCAAGGGATGATGAATTACTTCCGTCCTGTGAGGAAACTAGATGAGTAAGTGTGTGTTCACGTCCCGTGTGTGTGTGTGTGTGTGTGTGTGGAATGCAGCCGTGTTTGCCGGAGGGATGGACCCTGACGCCTCTGTCTGCTCACCTGTGTCTCCGTCAGGCACAGGCCGTTGGCTAACTGCTTCCTCTCGGCTCCCACCACGTAATGGTTCTTCTCAAAGGCACGTTCCAGCCGGAGCAGCTGCGATGGGGAGAAGGCCGTGCGGATGCGCTTGGGCTTGCGAGAGAAAGGTCCGTGTAGCAGCAGGTTTTCCGGGCTACTGTCGTCACCTGGAGACGGGAAACAAAGAGCACATGTTAATTAGGAGCTCCGCGGCTTTACAGTTGTATTTAAAACGAATGAATGAAAATGTAAAAAGTGCAAGTTCATTAGGTATCTGATTTTTTTTTTTTTAAGTTTTCTTTAAACTATGCAAATTCAAAACAGAGTAATAAAGAGGAAGTAGAACTTTTTATAGGGTTTTTGAAATGATAAATAATGTAAGGCTTTTTTTTAAAGAAGATGGGGGGTAAAGAGTTTGGGATGTTATTTGTGTAGTTTTATAGTGGGATTTTAAATGAATTAATAAAAATGTCGCAATAAATAGCGCATGTTGGAAGTGGACAATCACGCAGTGGGATTTTAAATAAATGAAACATAATAAAAGCACATGAAAACTGAGAGCGGCGTATGAAAGCCTTTAAAAACGGAGACATCAGTTATAAGGAATGAGTAGGGAGTGTTTGTAAAAACAAAATCTACAAAAAATAATACATGCAAAACTGTCAAAATACGTTTTTGTGTTACGTTTTCAGCGCCGTTTTGCTGACATCACAGTGACGTCATTGCATTGCTTCTTGAAACGTAACTATTTAAATGCCACACGTGTACGGCACTACATGCGCATTCATGAAATTCTTCTGGAGTGAATTAGAATATTAAAATATCTTTCTCACGGCAAGCTTTACGCTGACGCCGTCTTCGTCCGGGCACATGTGCTATCCAAAGACTGGTTTTGTACAAATTAAGCGCTTTACATAGGCACAGCAATGCACGTCTTAATCGAGCCGCGCGAGTCGATTTGAATAATTCCAGGTCTGTTCTAGACGCGGCTGATGTAAAGTGTGTTCACACCGCATCATTCATACCAACCCAACGTCTCCGTGCATTCACAGACAAGTCTTTAACCTTCGGCCCTCACGATGTGGCATTATCCTGATTTTCATACAAATGCAAGGCTTTGAAATATGGCTGCTAATATATAAATAGACATCCGTGGCTGAAAAGACGATTGTGATGAATATGCTAATCGTCAGTTAAGCAAATCTAAATCCCTGACATTTGGGTTGATTACATTCAACATGAGGGAATAGTAAAATTGAGTGTCCATCAGCGTCAGGGCGAACGTGATCTCCGCGCGATCCCAGGCGACATCTGGAGGGATGCCGTTTATTGCAAACACACCAAGGGAGAAAAACATTTTTCATAAACAAATGGATGTGTAATTTACGTGACCACTTTAGTGTTTGGAGAGCCATGCCTGAAAGAATCTTCAGAAAGACGATGACCGCAATCACGTATAAACAAAATGTTCTCGCGGAGCGGTTGCTGGGAGGACGGTGAAGCGCGCAGAAGTGACAGACCATGAGCTTTTGTCAATGAAAAAAAATAACCAAAATGTTTCAACGTTCGCATCAGGTGTGCAACCGCAAAATGCGCGTCATCGGTAACATGCAAACGTCTCGAAAAAGATGTTTGCTTCAATAACGACGGAGTCAGGGTAGGCCGCAGATTCGACTGCAATTGATTAAAAGCGTGCTCTGAATAACATTGTCGTAGTTTCAACCCGAAGGGCGACTGAATCCTCTAACAGCGCATTACAAAGGCCGACTGACCTAATTGAACCCAAATCCGAAATGTTAGCCATAAAAGTTACGTTTACACAGAGGCCATTTAATTTTCGAACACTCATCATCAAAGAAAGCACAATGATGTACCACAAAAGCTCGCTAATGGCATCACCGGCCGATGAAAAGGGGATTATCATAAAGCTGTTCAGACTTAAAGTCTCTTTAAAAACCCCAAAACCGACCCTTTATCTGCAGACAATGGCTTTGAACTGACTCCATTCAGGGGAGCGTTAAGCCATCAACTCTCAGTCTCAAACACAGAAGCTGCTGTTTAATAATACGTCGTCTAACGCTCAAAAAAACACACACATTTTGGCCACTTGCAACATGTAGGGTGTTTGTTTCCACGCATGGACCAACGCAAGCCTTTATTAGCAGAGGCTTCCTGAAAGGTCCTAATAATGCGCGACCTTTACTTCCATTTCACTAAAAGGCGCATATTTTCTGTCAGAGCACTGTCATTGACAACTGCTTTCAGCTGGCGTGCTGAAAACGCTTTGAACACCGCAGGCAAAAACAATGGAGACACCTCCGTGCAAAAATGAGGGGAGCCGGGCGCAAGAATGTAAATAACGAGTTCTCCGCGGTTTGAAGGTGTTGAAAAGCCCTCCTTAAACCCCACTCAAGGTGCGCCGAGCGCCGACCGACCGAAACCCGGCTCGGTGGCGACTTCGAGAAACTTTCGCCCCTCAAAGTGTGCGCCCGGTCTGGCATCATCAGCATGTGTGGCATCACCTCGGCGTCTCTCAAGAGAGAGAGGTGCTGGATCAGACGCTGACAGAGACTCCAGCCTCCTGAAGAGCCGGGAGACCCTCCGGGGCTTTGGACTCAAACACACACTGGCCTCTCCACGGCAAGAAAGCCCCAACATGAGGAAAAGGGAACCAGATGGCACCCAGATCAGCTTTACTATCGTTCCCTTGGCACAAACAAGCTTGGTCTTGTCAGTGCTGTTCTCATTAGAGGCAGGGAGAAGGGTGGCCTATAGTGGGAAAGAAAGAGACTGGACCCTTTGGTCTCTCCTACAGAATGTGTGTCCCCCGTGACGCTGCCTCCCTCCAGTTTTTCAGTCTTGATCAAATAAAACGTGTACATGTACATGACTTTAATGTTACATTGTGATATTATTTTAGGCCATTATATTTTTGCTCATTGCCTCTATAAATTACAAGTCTGCTGTTTGTCAATGTCTCTCTCTCTCTCTCTCTCTCTCTCCTTACATATATATATATATATATATATATATATATATATATATATATATATATATACCACACCCATATATATATATATATATATATATATATATATATATATATATATATATATATATATAATATTACTATATTACATTATTATATTACAATATGGTATGAACATAAAAAAATTTGATGAAACTCATCTCAAAAAATGTACTGCTTACTTAACACTGTTAATACATCTATATCGCATATGTCTATTCAAAACACATATACATACATATCTATCTATCTATATATTTGTGTGTGTGTGTGAATAGACATATACAGGCTATAGATGTGCACACACACATATACCAAGTCTGAATACCCAAGAACAACATGACCATCAAACACAATAAATTACATTTAAAATTTAGATTTGTAACAAAAATGAAATGTTTTTTTTTTTCATATTTTCGAAACACGCCTACCATTACGTAAACTATACACAGCGCACATATATTTCTTAACCGACATGACCTGCTTTCACATTGCATCGTTGCTTTATTTTGCTACTTTTTTTTTTTTTGCATCGGAATGCAGCCTCCGAACATGAAAATCAGCAGTGCTGAGAGTCTGCCGATGACGGTGTTTATACCTCTGGAAGATTTGTACTGTAACCCGATCGCGCACAAATCTCAGTAAAGTGCATCAGTGTGGCACTGTCGCAGTCTGAGAAACGCACCCATAACACGAACCCCTGCTCACGTACGACAGCAGGCCGCTCTGGGATCCTGTTTACCTTGTCCCGCATGACGGATCCGAGGGCACGGGCGCCTCTCTTTCCCCATTCAGTTAAAACCCAGCGGACGCATTAGGCCGTCCTTTCCCACCCAATCCCCACGGCTGCATTTAGTCTTGTCCAAACAGTAGTTTTTCTAGGTTATTGGACACCATCAGTGAGCGGATCGGCTCTGTGTGTAAACAAAGAGGCTCTATCTGGCCCCCGGATCTGAGTAATAGTGACAACAACCTCTGACTTCCACCAATTACCTGAGCGATGCCCTCGAGGGCCGTGGAGCAGCTCAGGACCCTCGCAGACCGGCCAGGGCTACCCATAGCAAGCTTTAACAAATCGCCTGGTAAACAGGACCTCCCTGTATCGATTACGCTTTTTAAGGACTCCGCAAACAGGGCTGTCACATCTATCCAGTTTCATTTTTTCGTAATAATCATAATAAAAGACGTTTGAAGAAACCTCAAACAGCAATCTCAGTGATGCACGCACTACACTTAAATCAAACGAATGAATCAGTTCTTAAAATAAATTATTCTAGCTATCTAATAAAACCATAAAAGTAAGTGCTTGTGCAAATAATTGCTTGTGCCTTTGGCAGCATTATAACTGTTTGCTTTTTCATTTTAAGAGCTATAGACATTATAATAACTATATATATACATATATATACATATATATATATATATATATATATATATATATAATTGCAAACATAAAGGAGAGGGGCTGAATGCATTAAATTGAATGCATTAACAGTAATTAATTTTTGTCCCCTTCAAAATAATTAAATGATCATAATGGTTTACGTACATCCGACTTATTAAAAAACGACGCAGAAACGCAGCGCACAGCAGTGCATTGCGGGACCTTCGTTAGTTTTAATATATACAAACGAGATCAAATGGTTACACGATTCTATTGAATGCAACATTTTTAATTAAAATAATGATAAAAGGCTGAACTACGTTCAAGCAGCCTACAAGCGTGATTAGTAAAAAAAAAAAAAAAAAAAAGCAGTACATTTAGGCTAATCTATAATTTAGCCTTAAAAATATCGATAACATTCGGTTATTTATTCCAATAATACTGTACACCGAGAAGCGAAAATAACTCAAAAACGAGCATCGTTTTTCTTTTATAATATTTGTCTAAACATGCAGTCTGAATAAAGCCAAATAAAGCGGCGGTCTTCCGTAATTTAACGTTTATTATTTTGTAAGTCGCGTTTATTAGTTAAAGAGGTAAACATTTACAGTCGATCTCTAATAACAGAAGTATATCGCACGGCGTGATTTTTGAATATTTTCGATCAAATTAAAATAATAGTGTTACGTTATTTACGTCTTATTCCGTGCGCATCACCATAGGCCATATATATATATATATATTTTTTTATTTTTATTATTATTATTTTTTTATAAATAATACGCATATTTAAATAAAACGCTGAAGTGCTGAAAACATCGAATGCATCGTATTGTGCTCAGCATCTCTTTATTTTAACGCGCGAACACGTCAAGCCGCGTTTAACTTCCCAGGCCCGCGCTGCTTCTAATATTCCGGTATTTTCCCGGCATCCTCGCCGGCAGTCGCTCACCTTGGAATCGATGTCCCAGATACCTGTTCCTCAGCACCCACGGGTAGAAGTTCAAGGTTTCCCTCTGATGGGGGCTGAAGAAGGGCTGCGTGGGGATCTGGAGGTGCCGCAGAGACAGGCCGGAGTTGCTGGAGTGAGTGGCCGGGTCCGCGAACATCATCTCCGGGCTGCTGCTGTACAACGTCCTGCCCGAGTTCTGGAAGCAGCTCCCGAAGGGAGAAGGATGGATGGATTCAGTAAACCTCAGCGCGGTCGGTCTGATGGGCTCGTCCGCGGCGGCACTTGAGGAATTGGAGTCTTTACCGACAAGAGATTCAATGGTGAAGCACTTCTTGTTGTGCTGGAACATTGTGAGGGTTTATAAAAAAATGCGCTCGGTCAATAAAATCGAATAAAACAGCGAGCAAGTCACTCTGAAACCGAGTTTAAAAAAGCCAAAAAGATGATATTTATATAGTCCATCTACAATCCATAACTTCATACGTTTCCTTTGGTTGCAATACACCTCCAATAGCTGCAAATAGGCGCGTTAGTTATGTTCAAATGAATGCGGGTCTCATCTCATGCACGTCCCTGTCGGAAAACTCGTGCGCCGTCGGCCGTGTCATCCGAAGCGGGCATCAGCTCCTCCGATGCGGTTCGCTGCGAGCTCTGACGATCGACGGATCCCGTCAGCTTGTGCTCCGAGGATTGTCGCGAGCCAACTTCAATACCTGCGCGCGGAGCTCCGGCGGCGAGGTGCGGTGCGCATGCGCAGATCGGCCCGCGGCGCACTCAATTACTGCCATTTTGTGCCGTGTGAAGAAATTCGGGATTCGGCCCGAAAGAGTTCATCGGCAAAACAAATTAAAACTGAGACCCAGAGCCGAATCTTTATGACTGGTGGTCGGTGCATTAAGTTGCAGTTTCTTGAATTTAATTGCGTGCATTTTTTGTGCTTTTTTTTATTTTCTTGCTCCCCCCCCAAAATAGGCACGTAAAACGGTTTCATAAAATGTATTTAAAGGTAAATATAAAAGAAAGCATATTTAGCTACTATCTCTGTAAATTAAAGGTCGCGTGATTCCCCACGATATAGGCCTGTATTACTTTTTCGTTGTCTTATATATGAAACTGCCCGTTTTAACAGAAATAACCCCGTTTTTTCGCGTTCATAAATATCCAAAACGTTTTTTTTTTTTGTAATAACGCATTGCTTAATTTTATTAGCCTAATTCGTATTTTAAAATATTCTGAAAGTGCTTGTATGCACATATTAGACTAATTACTTTCCGGTGCAGCCTGTTAAAATAATAATTAAAAAAATTAATAATAAAATATATTTTTTAAAGGCGCTACCATCGTCCGTCACTCGTCAATAAGACTTAAAGACCAACAAATGACGAAATTCGTTATAAGTAAAACAACCGCCAGCCTAATAATATTATTAATTATAAAATAATTATTTAACATCAATAATAACCGCCTAATATTACATAATGTCATTAAAATGCCATTATTATTATTATTATTATCATTAGCAGCACTGCTAGTTATGTTATTAACCCTTGTTGTTGTTGTTGTGTCAAATGATTATTATCTTGTCTAGTAAGAAATATCCTTTATTTTTTAATCAGCTTTATATTAAAGTGAAGATCGTTTAGAAAAAGGCAACTGGTAACTTTCACATCCAGCACTCGCTCCTGTTTCGCGGCTAGCAAAAAGAGGACCCCGAAGCGAGTTTCTGGAGGTGTCTCAACGAAGCGCCTGTCCGCGTCTCGTCTGTCGGCTACAAACGCGATAAGCCGTCGAGGAGAGGAGAGGACGGAGGCTAATGGGGTGGATCAGAGTCTCGGAAACCCTGGACAGATGTCACCCTTTTGAGAGGGAACAATCGCGGCTCGGGAGCCGCACAAAAGCCCCCCTGCTCGGGCCTTTCACGAGCCACCCAGCGGAAGCCCGTGTGAACCACGCAGGGCACGGACCCCATTGAGCCCCGAAGCGGCCCGTCTCCAACCTCCCTTCTCAGTCCCTCCGCATATAATTAATAGCTTTCTCTGGCCAATTTTGTCCCCTTTGCCTCAAATACAAATGGCCATTAACGTCTATTAATTTCGCCTCTGGCAATTGATTGCGGATTGTGCGGAGCTGAAAGGCCATAACAGTTGGAGTTTTTGTAAGCGCTCTGGGTGTGAAGGCGAGTTAAAATGTGATTATTGTTCCCCTGCCTGGAACTAACTGGTGTTAAACCCTCTTTGAACGCGGAGAAGCCAAGATTGGTTATTTTACTAGTCATTAGCTGACTCGGAGAGCCCAAATTAAACGGACGGCCGTCAATAGAGGCCAGATAAAAAAATAGCTAGCAAGTTGTCGAATTCAGCTATTCACGATTTAAAATGTACGGATACATTACAAAAAGGCCGAATTGAAACTCGTTAAATCACGTACAGAACTAGTAGTGATGTTAACAGACGGCCGCAGTGAACTCTTATTTGCAGAAACGCGCAAAGTGCTGTTTTTTTTTTTGTTTTTTGCAAATGATGCGGAACAACGTGGGCTTGATTACTTTTGCTGCAGGGGTTAGTTAAAAAAAAGTTAGAATTAGTAACAAAAAGTTGGATGGTGATAAACATAGCACGAGTGAAAACAACAAAAAAACGCATTCAGCAATGTTTGCACGGTGGACTACAGCTGAACATGTAGCCTCAATTAAAACAGGCTGCAAAGATGCAATGGTTTAAGCGCACGAGCCTTGCTTAATGTGGGACTAGCCGCGCGTGCAGTATTATTATTGAATATACAATATGTTCTGATAAAGGTTTTGTTAGTTATGTTCTTCAGAAGGCTACCAGAGCCCAGGAGATTCGTGGCGAGTCTCATTCTGTACATATAGCGCCCTCTAGTGTACCGATCTGTTACAGACAGCATGCTCTCTTATTTATTTTTAACTAACAGACGGATTGAAATATATCGCCCGCACTCAAACGTTGCTTGATTAAATACAATTAACACGGAGAGCTATGCACATAATAAGTTCATGTCTAGAGTCGTTATGCTGATTATTAACTCCCTCCATCTGTTCAGGATTTTCCAGCTCTCACGTGCGTTTAATGCAATCATTTTGCGTCCTCATAGATATAAAATTGCTCAAATTGGCTGCTTATTACAACATTAACCCACTGATAAATTTTACGTCGTCACCCGTGGTAGGATATGACTTGATGTTTGAATTTGCTGTTGATATCACGCGTTGAATTGGTTTAGCTGCTCAAAATGATAATAATTTTAAACACTTTAACAAACTTAGCAGGCTTGCAAGCTAACGAGAGCATGAACTTGGCAAAAGCAGAAATGTATGTCCAAACGTTTCACCTTGTGGTCAACTTAACCCAGCTTAACCGGCCAATAAAAAGCCATTTATTTGTTTGAAAAGAAATCGCCAACAGCTCGTTAAAAGCCAGCAGGGTAAACTTCATTAACAGCACAACATCGTGTCTCAACAGGATCAAAATGCATTCTTTATGTGCAAAACAACACAGATCGCGTTCATTACTGACATTGCTCCGCCGGTGAGTGTGAAGTAGTACCCCGTGTTTTAATAAAGACAGTCATCGCAGTGGATTAGAGTCATACTCTCTTTATTTTTTTGGCAAACATGTTCTGTGCAGTTGTGCAGCAGTTTGTTGCCACAGGCACAATAACACTTTAGTCTGGACAGAGTACTGATTCACAGTTTTATCTCAGGCATTGCCAATAAAAAGTATGCATGTGTCCGAATTTTATGCTGCAAGAATTTTATTTTATTTTTTTTGGGATACAGCTTCATGCCTCCAGTCCGTAAGATCTATATATAGTCCTGCGAGTGTAAGTTATAACAGCATTCCATGCATCTGAAACATGGGAGAAAAGTACAAAGACAAACTAGGAAAACTTTTATATAAATACTGAATAATGTGCAAATACAATCCAAGTACCCTTGAAACCCTTCCATATATATATATATATATATATATATATATATATATATATATATATATATATAATATATATATATATATATATATATATATATATATATATATATATATATATATATATATATATATTTATATTTAATATATATATATTATTTTATATTTATATATATATATATATATATATATATTTATATATATATATATATATATATATATATATATATATATATATATATATATATAAATAAAAAACAATGTCCTTTTTAAGACATGGTTTTGAATTCAAGCGAAAAGAAATAGTTCTGTCAAGACACAGCTGAGCAAAATACTCACAATTGCACTAAGAGAAACGGTCCAAAACAGGCCACTGCTACAACTAAAATATTATAAAACTCATCATTAAAAATTTGGATGCTCGTATTTGAAATGCAGATGATGCAGTACCTGACGTTGCTCAATAGTTCGGTTGAAAAAAATGAGGCAGCGCTCCATCGTGGATGAAGCCAACAACACCGTCTTACAAAAATAAAAACTCGGGAGAAAAGTTCTTTTCCCGCAGTCACATGTTCAAGTCCTTTTGGTTAGACGTGAAAGCCTTCCCGCCGCCGCCAGGAGGAGGATGAGAATCATCCTGACTTCACAGGGCCTGCTGAAGCGCATCAGCTGGACTGGCACCACGGGGTCTCGCCGAGGTCGCACTCCAGGAAGGTGTTGATGACGGTGCATGGAGCTCCGCTGACGGTCACTTCTTGTCTGGACTCCACCTTGTAGCGGAGGTTAGTCAGGCCACCCTCCGGGTCCACCTTAAACTGCTCCTGCAAAACGGACACGAACGCAGACATTAGGACGGCGCTCTGCGTAACGAAAGTAGGTGGGGGGGGGGAAGCCCATTTAAATATTCAGTCAACATCTCATGTTATAAAAGATGAACTGCTATGGAGGCGATTTAAGACTATATTAGCTGATAGCTGTGGACCTAAAGTGATCATTTTTTTTGCCTTCTCTCTTTACTGTTCCCACATCTCAGACCTCTAATGCACAAAATGTATTTTATCTAATACGTAAAACAGTCCTGCACAAAACTTATTTTCAGTGTTGAATTTAAAAAAAAGTTATGACCGGTGCTGATGAAAAGAAAAATTAGATGGCTGAAACAAGAAATTAGAATAGTAAATTGTTTAGTACACTTATTTTCTCTTTATTAGTATTTTACGCATTTTACAATAACAGCAAAGTCATAAAAACTACTAAATAGGAAATTGTGTTATGACCAAAAATGCTCAGAAGCGTATAAACTACCATTCAAATCTTTAAACTACCTATTTTAATATTTACACATTTCTTCAGAGGCATCTGATCCTTCAGAAATCATTCGATCATGTGATTTAAGAAACGCTTATTATTATTATTAATTCTGAAAACCGTATTGCTTATTTGTTTTAGAAACAGTAATGCATTTTTTCAATATACATTATTCAATATTGTTCTGTAATTGTCCAAAATAAACGTTTGTATTTATATGATGTGTTTACTGATTATATTTATTATGTATAAATGTATATTAATAAAATATATACATGAAAATATATTCTAAATATATACTGTATATGTGTATAATATATATATATATATATATATATATATATATATATATATATATATATATTGCATGATTAAATAAACCATAATGTTGCAGAATTTCATATTTTATAGAGGTATACATATTTTATAGTCTAGATTTTTGACCTGCTTTTGTGCAGCAATCCGCTTCTGATCCCTCTTCCTCCAGGCTGGATCGTGGATGTGTCGAAACGTTTTAGTTCCTGTAGTAATACCCGTCGGCCTAAAAAGCTGCAGACGTTTGAAAGTTAAGCCACACAACGATCTACGTAACGTTTTCTTTTTCAAACCTTTCAAGTACCTTAAGATCAGCCGTTTTCAGTCTCCTAAAAAACTCGTCATCCTCTCTTCCCCATCCCCAGAAGCGGTTCGACATCCCGTTGCACTTCAGACACACACATGACAAGCGACTGTAGTTTGCAAACAAAAACCCCTTCAGAAGTTCAGTACTCGCAACTATTCAGGTGTCTTACCATCTGGTAATGCTTCTTGGTCAGCAGCAGGATCCCTCCCACGTACGTCTTATAATGATATAAGGGGTGGAGCTCTGGAGAGGCCACATGGAAGGGACCCTCCTTCGGAAAGCCGTAGTCCAGATCCTCATTTTGAGGCAACAAGTCCACATCATGCATGGCAATGTAGTCCGTGTCATTACCGCTTTCCATGAACCCGACGTTAATAAGAGAGGCCCGGTTGAACCTGCAAAGCATGGACGTAAACGCCATCTTTCAACGAAACTACAAAAGACGTACGAATCCAGGTGCAGCGATGAAAGGCACTCACCGAAAGTGATCCAGCTGGTTTATAATAAATATTTTGTGTCGTATTTTCTTTTTGCTGAGGAAAGCATGCATGTAACGGGACAAACACGAGCAGCTCTTCGAAGCGCTCTCTGAACGGCACAATGAGGGCCATTTTGTGAGGCCCCCAGGAGGGGTCGTCGGCGGACGAAGACGGTCTCTCCGCGGGACAGGGCTGGTGAGGGAGGTGGCCGTACCCGACCGTCTGGCCCATGTCTCCCGAACAAGTCAGCTGCACCCAAAGAAGAGACCCCAAGACAAACAGCATGCAGAGCCCAAAGAGCTTCCAGACGGTGCACTTCCTCGACAGAAAACTGGAAATATAAATACATTTGTGAAACCTCAAAACACTCGAGCTCAACCCGACACCGCCGTGTCTTCAAGCACTGAATAAACGGACCGCAACAGTCCCTGCGAACTAAATATCAGCGACCCACACACACACACTTAAAGAACTGAGCCGTTTCCCTTCAAAACCGGAAGTAGTGCTCAAACAAGTCAGAAGTGAGATGCAGTCACATTTAAAAAAAGCAAAAGACTTCCCTGTGCAGATTTCACAACAGCTATGTGTTGATTATGGAAACTCGCAGTGCTCAAAAAGTCACTCGTCTTCGCGTTAAGCTGTCATGCATAGCTACGGTTTACATTTCGGCCGCTTTTTTCGATTAGATTTAACTAACGCGACTGTACCTTTAAGCAACATTAGTGGGAGGGGCATTCGAATTCTAGAGAGCATTTCATTGGCCAGAACGAACGAGTACATGCCGAGTCATCAATACTTGTGGTTAGTTTTCCAAGAGGAGAAAAGGTAATGTATAGGCTTACGTGCAAGTGACTTACAAGAAATGGCCTAAAAGTAATAAAACTCTAGATTGAAGTATATTGCAAAAAGTTTTTTTTTAGCGAGCCAGCTAATCAAAAATTAATTAAATCTTTATTAGATCGCATTGTGAGTTCTACCCGCCTGAAATAAAAACTACAGAGCTTTGACATATTACTATGAGATATATAGGGAAACCCAATAATTGTATGACCTAATCTTTTTGCTTATTGCTATAATACACAGTTTTTGGTCTCTCGATAAAACCGATGCGCTCTCACTATATCATACCGATTTAAGATTTTTTTTCCTTTCATATTTTGTCTACACGTCCGTAAAACAATTGTTAATTCTTTTCGCAAGCCAGGCTTTAGAGGGTTAAAGCTCCACACACCGACACACTCATACTCACTGAACCTCTCCGCGTCGCTGCACCCTTTGACTTTCACTTCTTCAAACGATGAAACACATGAAACAACAACAACTGCTAGCGCGCTAAGATCTGCATTCATTCACACAGACGCTTTTACGAACAAACAGACCTCCCGTTGCACATGACTAAAACAAGTCTAACGGGGGAATACAGAAATAATTCACACGTTATAGCGCCCGTTCACACGTACGTTTACCTTCTGTCGTCTTTGAAATACAGCACAGGTTTTCTCCGCGAAGAGTACATCATCTTCGAGCCTTTCCGAGCGGCGCTGCACCGCGATACCTTCACGAATATTTCAGCCTCGAGACGCAGATCACGCCATCTACATGTTAAAATCAAATACCTAGTTTGCAACAGCGCCTTTTGTCTCTTTCCATCACAAATGACTTGCGACTTTAAATCCCATCCTTCTTCCTAGCGGTCCGGCTCGAACGGTTTCTCTCGCGGTAGGCGCGATGCCAATCACTCCGTGCTCCGTTGAGCACGATCACAAACCCGTTTCATGCTCGTTTGCGTACGATTAGAGGAATTTGGCGAGTTCGGTTACACGTCACTCACGACGGTACGACAAAAAAAACAAGCGCACGGCGCGAGCTCGCGGTAATGATTTCTCGGTTAACGCATCCGTCCGAAACATTTAGACGTGTTTCGCAAGCCGCAAAAACATTACAAGGCTTTCGTTTGTTTCATACGGCGCGTCACGCCGGCGATCGTTTAAAAACTTCAGTGACAACTGTGACAAAAGAAAAAAAAAAAATCACACGCTGGCTGCAAACCGTCCGTCTCTGAAATATTCCTCTGGAAACAACGTACGTAGAAAAAAGTTCCGGTGATATTCTGACCTGACCGGTACAAATACTTTAAAGACATATTTTAATATATGAATAAATAAAAAGGTAACCAAAGGATGTTGGTCCAGGGATACTAAAATTTAATAATCACATTTAAATTAAATAATAAAATAGTCACTTAATAACAAGCAGTTTTGATGGAAAGTTCACTACTCTTTCCCAAGAATCGGTTCTTTAGAACAGTTTAGTGAACCGGTTAAAATGATTCAGTGACTATTTTACGCTATATTTTACGTGATCAGTGACTAATACTACACGGTCCATTAAAGCTTGATGGGAGGCACAAAGTACCGTTTTTTTATGTTTATTGAGCAAAATAAGTTGCTTACAATAGTTAATGGTGTCCCGCGTGCAGTCTTCATTTAGCTCGTTTCCGTTTTTTAGAACCTAGATAAACATTTTATTTACGTTCAACTAAATATTTACATTTATTAGCTTCATCAAAATACGTCTTATAGGTGTTAATAAAACAGTTTAGAGACACGCTAAGAGAAACCGATTCACTATAAAGATCCGAGTCAAAGAAATATTTAATAAGTAGTATAATACAACAGTATAATACATCAAATTACTTTTTTAAAAATAGGTTATATAATTACATATACCTACGTGACAAAAAAAAAAAAGTTTCGTGTCAATGTAAATTTTTGTAACGAGTGCCATAGAATGACTGGCGACAAATGTGTTTCACATTATACAAGTATGGTCAAATATGATGAAAACAACTGAGCCAGTGTTGGGGAGAGCGGAAAACCTTTATTTCTGAGTGCAATTATGGGGTCGATTTCTCACCAACAAATTTCCCCTCCCCTGTCCCTAAAAAAAGTAAACCCATTTTCCTGTGGCTGTTCACAAACTAAAAAGTTAAACCATACAAACATGACGGCAAAGCAATTCAGTGAGCGGTAATCTACGAGTAACAAAACACCATGCAGTTTTTTGCTTTTTTAAAGAAATTACAACATTACGACACCAGCTGTGGTATCAGAAAAAGCGAGCGAATCGCAAATATCTTTCGCAGATTTTCTACAGTGTATTCCGGGCAGATCAATTCGAGAGATTTAACAACCCATCAAAATCTCTACTTCAACCTGAGGAGTCTACAATAGGAAAAAAAAATAAAAAGATGTGGAAAAACACGCTTTCAAAAGAAACAGGGAAAACTTTGCTAATGAGTATTCGTGAGAAGTATAAAACCTTTTTGATATCGTTTATTTCGACGTGCCAAGTGCTCACGATTAAACATTGCGCCTTTCTGATAACTACATTTCGCCGTTCCTTCGGATACATACATTTCAAACATGTGCACACTTATTCAAAATCACCGAGGTCGACATCAAAGTGTAGCTATCAGTGACCCGAGCGCTCTCGGCGGCAAAAAAATAAAACGGGGGCATGGAAAAGAAAACGTCGACCAACTGCATAAAAATTTAAACACCAAGAAACATTCACTCCGAGCAAAACTTTTTAAATACACTAGTTACTGCATAAACAAACAGAATACATTTACACCTGCCACCAGGATAAACTCGGTTATTTTCGTCTTGTAAATGTGTAAGCAAATAATCCAGGGTCATTTGGGAAAATCGTCACACTCGCAGCCCAGCGGGTAGTTCATCTTCATCGAATTTCTGAAACAAATACGTTTTAGCGAGCAATGGGGGGGTTATAACGAATGGCAAGGCAACCGTTACGCATATATATATATGTTTTGAATCCGGTTAACTGCCCTGTTGAGCGCCTATCACCTCGGTGACAAACTATAATGCGTTTCTGAACAGAAACTAGGTTCACATTACATGGGGCGTGGCACTGAAACGAGCGGCGTAAAACGAATCTCGATGCAGGATAAAAAAAAAAGAGAGGGCAATTTAGGGAGGGAAGTGAACTGGGAGCGTGTGGACTTCTCAGCAGTCTTGACCGCGCACACGAAGCAGGCGATCTTCAAAACGCCCCGTGTACTGTATCGGCTGACGATCGTCACAACTTTAAAAAGAAAAAAAAAAAACAACAAAAAAAAGAAAAATACCAGACTAAAGATCTATACTAATTTCTTGGCCTCGAAGAAGCTCTTCAGGTGTCTCATCTGCCAAAAGCCGATGGCCACCAGGATCAGCGTCTGGACGATAGACCACCACAGGACTCTCTGGTTGGTGCTCTCGCTGGTCTGTCTGAAGCGCTCCTCGCGGTACTGGAAGAAGGAGAAAACGGTCACGCGTGACAGAAAACGCCCACTCGCTCCGTCTGACCTGGATCTGGACTTACTCGCTGGTAGTTCTGCTCTTTCTGGATCTGATCCACCTGCTCCATCAGCTGTCGCACCCTCAGCTGCAGCTCCGTCAGCTTGTCTTTGGCCGCGATCTCTGCGTAGTTGTTTGTATGCTCACCGACCTGGATGTCCAAGTGAACGCGCTGAAAATTGAAAAGGAAAATCCATCTCACTAGTTAGCCACTGAATATAGAAAAAAAAAAAAAAAAAAAAAAAAAAAATATATATATATATATATATATATATATATATACACACACACACACATCTTTTTTTTATTATTATTAGTTATTATTATATATTAGGTGTTTGTGTGTGTATATGTATGTGTTTTTATATATATATATATATATATATATATATATATATATATATATATATATAAAAACACATATATATACACACACAAACACCTAATATATAATAATAACTAATAATAATAAAAAGATGTGTGTGTGTGTGTGTGTGTGTGTGTGTGTGTGTGTGTGTGTGTATATATATATATATATATATATATATATATATATATTTTTTTTTTTTTTTTTTTTTTTTAAATATTGAAATATTACATTTTATTTAAATAATAAATTGGAATTCTCCTTACACAGTGGACAGGCTGTATTTGTTGGACATTTGAACTCTCAACTTCTCCTATACATGGATCTAATGTTAAAACTATACATTTATGCTATGTCATCTTCTCTAAAACCTATAAAAAAATTATTATTTTATTATTATTTTTTTAAATCTACCAGGGGTGGGTTCTAAATTTGAAGAAGCATTTTATTTTATATTTCTGTTATAAAAGAATGACAAAATTGTTAAAAACAAACAAACAAACAAACAAAATAAAAAACAAAGATTTAAAAAATATTTTTATGTACATTACAGTGTGACCCGTTATTTTTTTCTAAGCAAAAAATAAGGTCCATCATACATTTTTACCATGATTTATAGCAGACACCGACTAAAATGTCATTCAGTGAGTAACAATAGTTCATTTACCAAAAATAAATCTTGTCAGGGATATTTAGAGCAAGCATATTTAAAGATCACAGTGCAGTCCCTATTTATTGTAATTTTAAATGACCAATCTTTTACCCATTTATATCAGCAAGACATTATTTCACCCATATTTTGTTTTTGTAAAAATTATTCGAAACATTAAAACTAGACACTTTCCATTTATATAATAAGTAAAACGTAAAATTAAATGAAAATATAAGTATTTTGTGTATTTTGTGTGGATCATGTTTGCATGGTGCATTCTGCAATATTTCACCCGTCTCGCCGACATATTTATAAATATAGTTTAAGAAGAGCAGAAGAAACAAAATGAACTCACAAGCATCCCTCCAGCAAAAAGAGCAAATTTGGAGGAATTTGAGTGCAAACAGATCTGATGCTCTCCCGGTGTGTGGGAGGTGAAGATAAACCTGCCCTCGGATCCGTACTGGCGGGACAGGATCACCTGAAAGCCCCAAAAAAGATGACCGAATGAGAGCAACGAAACGCAAACATGCATGAATTTTATTACTCGCAAAACCTTTAATCAGACCGACCTTCTCATCGGGATCCTTCACTTCCACAAACATCCCAAGTCCTTGAGTCGCAGGCAAATACTCTTCTTTCTGCTTGTCATAGAGCTGCGTTCGGTAGTTACCTGGTTAAGACAGAATTGCATACTTGAGGAAAAAGAAAGGTGAAGTCATTTCAATCCTTTCATAGTAATCCACTGAATAAAACACACCAAACACAGTAATTCGTGATCTTGCTGTGGGAAGTTATGTCATATTCACTTGGTGCTGTCACTGCATGCAGGATATTTCAACATCAGACCCTTAATTCATCTCTTCATCTAAAGTTCAGCACTATAGCGTTACATTAAAAACTTTATTTAATGTTTTTTAAAAAGTGTATTACTTAATACTGTCGCTGTCTCGGTGAAGTGTCGTTTTACATCCGCGTGTCTAATTAATTGTTATTTTTATATATATTATATATACACAAAAGCTCATTTGCAACTTATATTCTGTTTATACGAAGTAGCTGAAGTCAAGCTGGCTGGCAACGAATAAACTCTACCTGACAAGCCTGCTAGTTAGCAATAGGCTAAGCATTAACGTGCACCACAAAGTTGGCTTATACTGTTTATGCTGCTTACCTATGATCATGGTTTCGTCCGGTATTTCTTCTATGAAGCATTTCTTTTCGGTCTCTCCGATATGAAAATACAGCGCAGACACAAAACTGCTGTAAATGTTTAACAACAACACCAAATAAAGTGTAAACTGCATTCTGACTGCCACCATCTTGACACTGCCGGTGAAACGCGCACTGCGCATGCGCAGAGACTCCAATGCCACGTAACCCATCGCCGGCCATCGTCCAATCACGAGCGGAAAGAGCGTTCTCCAGATTGCTCACGGTCACTGTAGTTTTATTTAGTGGCGTTCGTCAGAGTGAATCGAATCTTTTGCAACTTTGAAAATTATTTAGTTATTTAAACGGCCCCGTTACACTAGCAGGTGGCGACAAAAGCCCTTGTCATCCGAAAATAACCCAGAAATTAGTATTAGAAAAGTGTTTCATGACCCCCTAACTTCACATTGTTCTTGCACAGTGAATAACAAGGCGAATTCAGTTTTATGGGCCTTGCAAAGCAGTTAATTTGTACCATTTGCATCTCCACAGCATTTGTTCTCGTACCACTAGCTTTTTTTTTCTTTTAGAAATACTTTTATACCTTAGAATCTTCGTAAAATCTTCTCTGACAGACGGTAAAAAAATGGCAACTTCCTGTAACTGTTCTTCAGATGAAGATAACGGTCGACCGAAAGACAAGGGGTCATTGTTTGTGGATGATTTAGATCAATTACACAGCTCTAAATAAACCTAATCATCTCCACATAGGCTTTTAGAAAAGGCTTATGACACGTGAGCTGCCCCGAGCATGTTTTTCCTCTGTATATATTATTTCCTGTGCTTTGTCATTTTACTGTTTTGATTATTATTTATAATTTTTGTAAAGCACTATATAACGGGGTGCTTCTTCAGTCTATCTGCACGGTGATCAGTGGCCTCTGCACATATACCTATTCATTATTTTATGCAAAATAAATAAGCAGATTAAAGAAAACGAGGCTGAGTGATACAATCCATGATTTTCACAGCAGACGATCTGTTTCAACACCACTAGATTGTTCTGACTGAATCTGATCTATCAATATTAGGTGCGCTTAGGTGCAAGATATTTATAAAGTTTCATGTTTCTGTGCACAACCTATCCTAACAGATAATGCATCATGCTGCATCACATTTTTATTATGAATTATTATTGAACACCAGTGGCTTAATATGAATATGGCACAAATCGTTGTACTAGCAATTAAAGGCAACATAAGAAAAAAAGAAGAAATGAATAAAAGTTAAACAAATGTTTGAGTAGTTAACTGTTGTAACTGCTTTATTTTCTCTCCAAGAGCATCATTTTACAGTCACTGCCCGTTTAAATGTGAACTTCTTTCCAGAAACAACTGTAAATCAGTGCAATAACTTCTCATAGAGGCGCAAAAAGCATCTAAATGAACAGAAACATAACTCGCATAAGGCCGAACTCTTGTTACCCTGCAGTAATAAAACAACTGAAAATGTGTTTTTGGTTTAATTTTAAAAACTCCTATGATTAAAAACCAGGCTTGATCATCGTGCCACAGAACAAAGGGGACCAGGGCAGCAACTTAAAATATTTACATTGATGTACGCTTTCATCAGTCTGATTTATTGTGCAGTCCATTAAAATCCTCTTAAGTAAATCACACAGGTTAATAAAAACAAAACAAAAAAAAAAAAAAAAAAAGCACTCCAGAGCAGAGCAGAGCAGAGCAAAGAAAGGTGCAGATGTGAAAGAAACATTAAAGGGTTAAAACAGTAAGAAAATAAAGCATGGATTTAGAGAATAAACTAAAAGAAGTATATAAAGGGTACTACTGTAGACCGCATTGAAAAGGTGTAATTTACTTCGGCAGACCCAAATCAGAAGACAAACATGAAGAAAGGTTTCTTTGAATCCACAAATCCCACTTTAGACTCCTTCCGGTCGAGCGCTTCAATAATATCCACAAGTATACAGCCGTTTCAAAATTCACATTGTTTGTTTTTTCCTCCGCCTACGATCTCCAGAGTTCTTTGAAATCCTGCCGTTTAGTAGAACCTCTTGTTCCTCTCTTGACGCTTCTGAAAGACTACGGCACCGACAACGGCGCAAACCACGATTCCCAGCAGAGCGCACAGCAGCAGCAGGAAGACCTTCCAGCCAGTGAGGGGCGTGCCTCGGAAATTTCCCGTCGGATCGTCGATATTGTCTGTTTTAGGGGAGAAGATGTGAACATGACCAGTGACCGAACGAGAAACCATTCTGTCTTTAACAGTACGGTTCGGTAGAGTAAGACGCAAATATGTCTGTTTCCATCGTGAACCGGTTTCCAACGGGATGCCCTTCACTCGTTCCGTTCTTGCTCCCATGCTTATTTTCAAATTATTCCCATTATTGTGACATAAAGAGCCCTTTTAAGAGTTTTTCAGGCGAGAATGTAGTTGACTTTGTTTGCCTTTTCTCTTAAGCGTCTAATACTTTTTGATAATGGCTATTATAGTTCAAAAAAACTGAGAGTTGTGCTTATTGTCATGCTTTACCGTCAATCTCTACGGTCCCTCATAAACTACACCTATAAGCCATAACAGTGTTGGGTAAGTTATAAAAAAAAAAATAAAAAAAATAAAAAAAAATATAAAAAATAAATAAATAATATATATATATATATATATATATATATATATATATATATATATATATATATATATATATATATATATATATATATATATATATATATATTTTAATGACTAGTTACTTATTGAATCTTTAACAGTGTAACTAGATAACTGTAAAAAGTATTCTCCAAAAAGCAAATCTTTCTAAATCCTTTATCAGGATGAACAAGTTACTGACACAAGGATAGATAAGAAACAGCTCTCAATTCTTTCAAATAAATAATAACTAAATATAACTATGATTAGGTATAAAGGATGTAGAATAAGTATTAATGTGCTTAATTTGTATTAATAAATGGCTAACATTCTAGTAATATGCATAACTAAAATAACGCGTTACCGTAATAATAACCACATAAATTATTCTGGTCACACTTTAGATCAGGGTGCAATTCTGACCATTTATTACCTATAAACTGACTTTTGCCTCAATATACTATATTACTGCCTATAAATACTCAAGCAAAGCACTTGCTCAGTTGAAGAACTGGGTAGCGTTAAGGATTTAGTGTAAGGTTTTGCAGAATAAGATATTAATATGTGCTTCGTAAGTAATAACGCACAGCCAATAACCAAGTAATATTCATGCTAAACAACTAGTTGAAACGCTAAAAAGTGTCACCAATATTTTTAATAACTCAAAGTATTTCAAGTGAGAAGTATATACTTGTTCTACAGTCTATACCAGTAAGTTTAATTACAGTATATGTATTTTATATTTAAGTAAACAGAAAAAAAAAAAGCACTTGAAAAGTTATTAAACTACGGTAACTTAGTAAGTAGCTACGCCCGACACCGGTAACTACATATTTGCCGTGTTACCTTTGGGTGACTTGAGGAGACTGACACTAGGCTCGATCTTCGTCCAGTCCTGGCTGTCCTCCTCAGGAGTGTGCTCCACCATCAGCTGGTACATCTTCATAGAGACGATGTCATGGTTATCTGCACGGAGCGAACCGTATCGGTGAGGACATCTAGGACGTCGCTGGGGATATCTAGGGGGGGACTTAGAAGGAACACTTACCAGAAAGGTCTCCTGTAGCTGCAGAAGACCCAAAATAGTATCCTGTGGGGAGGCGGACACCTCCGATATCGATGCATTCTTTCCAATCGTTCCTGTCATCTACATCTACCATGATCTATGGAAAAAAAAAAAACACACACCTATAATATTTATGTTTTGATTGTTGAGCTGCTTAATATTTGGTGGACACCATAAATACAGTTTTATATACACATTTGTACCATGCTTAATGTCTTTACTGTAATGTTTATCAATTTAATTCATCATTACGAAATTATTTATTACTTACTGTAATTCTTTATGAATTTAATGCATCATTCTTGAATCATAACAAATATCTTAATATCAAAGAAGCCTGATAAAGCTGTATTTATGGTGTCCAAAAAAATATTAAGCACCTCAACCCTGAATTTTTAGCACTGATAACGATAATAATGATAAGAATACATAACACTGACACTTTACAATAAGAAAGCATAACACATATACTTACAATGAGCAATACTTTCGTCACAGTATTTATTAATCTTTGTTAATGCTATTTAATAAAAATACAAACATAGTTTGTGTTAGCTCAAGTTCATTAAATAATGTTACAGCAATGCAACATTTTATTTTAATATAGTATTAGTAAATGTTAAACTTCATTTGGTAAAATATTCCTTTTAGGTCATGTGAACCATTTTAAGTAGAGCGTAATTGTAAAGATTTTATTAATTCATTCACTGTTTTTTTTTTTAACAATGTCAAGGCTACCTTCGTGACCAAAAAGAAATAAAGGTAAATAGACATACAATTAAAAAGAAGCTAAGATGTTTAAGGCTAATACTAGACATAAATCTTAAATGCATTCGTTTAATACTTCTTAAAAATGCATTAGTTAGTTAAACACATTTCAGAATAACAGTGCAGAATGAAAAATGTTACCGAAATTAAACGCTATTAAATCAGCAACAAACTGCATTTAAAAATGCAAAACATTATTACATCACTGTAATTTTGAGAGTTACATTTTTTTAAAAATTATTCTTACTGCCTCTTTATCAGTGTATTTGCAGTATCTTACCGTGAGTCTGCCTTTGGAGTATCTAATGGCCAGGTACGTGTCATGATCTTTGTTTCTGACTTCCACAGAGCAGCCTCCCAGTTCGGTAGATCGGCCATCTTTCCCGTGGTCGTACGGCAGGGAGCCGTTATTCACCATCGCAGAAATATAGGGAAAAGAGCGCTGGAGGACAAAAGATTGTGAATTCAATTCATTGCACGGATTTTTCACAAAAAGCAACGTAAATTACTAAAAGATAGCGCATTCCACCCTTATCCAGCGGTTCACGAGTCAGCTCGTGTAAAACAGAATAATCTAAATTCATTAAAAGGTCACTGCGTACTAATATCAAAACAATAAGCACTGTACATATTTTAAAGAAATGCTTCATCGACAAGTAATGAATGATGAGGGTAACAAAAAAAAAACCACATGGACATGATGCAAGCAAAACAAAGAAAGCATTGCTTATTTGTAGCAGAAAAAAATAGTTGCTATATGTTAATAATTCAGAACATATAGCAAATAAAAAAAGCGAAGGGATAGATTGAATAAAATACATTCTTCTCTAGTCAAAATATTTTTTTTTCAGTTTCAGAATGCAAATGATCATTAAAACGATCTCTTTGAAATCATTTCCCGTATGAGGATAAAGCTGAAGACCAAAAGCAGAAAAAGCATGCAAAAAAAAAAAAAAAAAAAAAAAGTATCGCCATCAATACTAGCGTTTTTGGAAATAGATATCTTTGTATCTACTCTCAAGTCCATCCCATAATGACAAAGCAAAGCTTTCGTTCAGATGAAGGTACGAATACACAAATATTTTACATCTCTCAACTCACATCCGGAGCCTCATCGTTAGGGTATGTGTCTATAAAAATGGCCAACCCGAGGAAATTGGCACTACTGCCAAACACGGTGCCTGCAGAGAAAGAAGGACCCGTGAGTACGGCGCACTTACATCCATTCCTTGTAGATCATTACGGAAGGTATCCACAAAAATAGCCAGGCCTACAAAATGGTCTTGGTTTCCAAAGACTGGGCCTAAATGAAAGTATGACACAATCAACCGCGGGGAAGAAAGAGCAGGCTTGCAGATGGATCACAGACGTGTACGTGGACTACACACACACAGCATTATAACTCATCACATTTAAAATTCGCGTTACGCTTCAGCTTTCCCCTCGCAGACCTACCAGGATGCAGCCTCTCTTTTGTGTACCAAATGGCAAAACCGTCTCCATGGAGATTCTTCTTTCCTGATCCATGAATTTTAAACTGCACGTGCATCTCCCAATCCTTCAAATAGCAGGGCTGCAGAGGGAACAATTAACATTACTCAACATCATTGTACATTGGGGTGCATCGCATTTTTTTTTTTTTTTTTTTTTTTGCATTTTGCATCAGGTTTAAGTTGGCCGCGTTTTAGTTCAGTTTTACTCACCACCGTATTCCAGATGGACCCCTGTTTGCTCCTCTCATCCGGAGTCAGGCGCACATACTGGCTGGTTACTAAAGTACTTCCCCAGAAGTCCCACTGACTTGACGGGCTTGTTCCAACACCTGATACGCAAAAGATCGTGCAATTTATTTGATTCGATAGCGAACTGGTCACTTGGTTTGATGCATAAGCATAAGCGTGCGTATGCAAACACAGTCTACGAGCCATGACACCATCACTTTTTATTGTGAATAAAAATTTAAAAAAAAAAAGTTCAAAAGAAATTAAAATTTAGGATTCCAATATTAATACACAGTAAATAAAAAATGCTACATCTAATTAGTTTACTGTAATGATTTTATTTTTTAATAAAATAATTTTTTTTAATTTTTTAATAGCTTATTTTTGTTAGCAGTAACCTACCGTTTTGCTTTACACGTTATTTAATATTTAACGCATTATTTTATATTTTACTCTGACAGTGTTTGGTGCATTTCGTATTAATGCATCATATTAACAGGGCACTTTTGCAGTATTAATTTCTTTTCGCCACATCAGCATCTACGGCTATCCTAAAACATATAGTTTGCATCGGTTTTAAACGTACAAGCTGCCAACAGCAATGGAAGCACCGTCAGTTTTATAGAGAGCTTTTTTTGCAGTGTACCTGAAAATAAACTGAAGGTATTAGGATTAAGCAGTTTTTATTACATAAAACAAATACGATATATTTTGTATCGGTGACACTGCTGTGCAACTTTTTGTCACTAGATACCCTTCAGGTCGTCCTCTCATAATGCAGGAGAACGAGATCATCAGGTTTAGCACAATCCTGTGGAGCAAACGTGTCCCTGATAAATACATTTTTGGCAATGCAGTAATGCAATTTTTACATGACATGACAAAACAAACCGGTCACCAAAATCTTAACTACGCCTTTGTCTTTTATCAAACATTACACGGACACTTTGCCTGCTTTCCCTGTAAAGGTGGATCCCTTTATAACCTGCACTTCAAACGCAAACTGTCCTCACCTGTTCAAATAAAGCCTGACTGGCATTGTTTACATTGAGTTGTAGCTGACTCCACAGCAGCCTGCTTGAATATCCTCAATTAAATACGCGACCCGTGCTATTACAAAACAACAACAATGAGGTGACAACCTAATTCAGGTACAGCAACTTAAGACCCTTTTAGCGACCGTGCGGCTAAAGACGTCAACAAACACTAGCAGGACAATAACTGCTCGCACTAGCAGGCGGCTACAGAAGCTACTCACCCTGATATGGCTTAATGAGCGAGTGCTCCCGCTTTAAGTGCTCCGTGTTCCCGTCCGTTATATCGGAATATACGGAAGAAAAGTGGAGCAGCCATAAAAGTAAGAGTATTCTGCGACACGCCGGCATCCTGCGAGCTACACCCGTTTGAGGGCGAAGCCACGACGCTGGGCTTCTCTCTCGTGCCATTTTTAACGTCTTCCTTC
Organism: Puntigrus tetrazona; assembly: GCF_018831695.1. Classification (NCBI taxonomy): domain Eukaryota; kingdom Metazoa; phylum Chordata; class Actinopteri; order Cypriniformes; family Cyprinidae; genus Puntigrus; species Puntigrus tetrazona. Next base: position 18,323,007 of record NC_056712.1, on the reverse strand, counting down.
CTCCAACGCCTTCACTTCCTGCGCGAGGAGACCCGGGCTGCGTGTCAAAACCTCGCGAGCCGCCTGCGCGGACGGCACTGTCGCTCTTCACAGGCAGCACGTTTAAATATGGTTTAAATATGGTTTTACTACAAAGAATAGAAAAGCATTTGAGCGTGGCTAGCGCAAATCAGTAACCTTTAGTTGCTGCCTGGTTAAAATGATCCGCCGAAACCCACTTTTACTTTATTAAAACAACAGGCTAAAGAGGATTTTATTCGTGCTGATTTATCACACGTTGGATAGTGAAATGTCACGTGTCACGTCGTTTCAATGATTTTGTGACTTATCTTTTTGTTGAAAATCAGATAAGGTAAGGTAAGTTTTATGCTAATGGTAAGACGAGGTAAAGTGTCTTATTTTGTCAGTGGAACTGAATACCAAAATAAAAGTTAAAAGTATTTGTTTACCTAAATTGTGTGTACTGTTCATATTTATTGTCTATATATAAATATATGAAGTATATATTTTGGAAATATTCATAAGGACAATTAAAATAATTAGTGTGTGTGTGTGTGTGTATGTATATATATATATATATATATATATATATATATATACATTTATATATATATATTTATATACATATATATATATTTATATACATTTTATATATATATATATATATACACATTTATATATATATATACATATTTTTATATATACATATATATATATACATTTTTATATATATATATATATATATATATATGTATAAAAAAATAGAAAAATAATCTTTTAATTAAATAATATTAAAAACATCAGAGCACAAGGTTTTTCTTACTAAAAAGGCAGTTTAATCTGAAAACAATCCCTACAGTCATTAAAGCCAAGGCACCCATTGCAACAATACTTCATTTACATGCAAGTTTAACCAGTTCAACATCAGAGATCAGTGCTTGCTCAAGGACCTTGTCCTTATTCCGGCAAATGTCACATAATGCTAATATACAATAAATGCACTTCAAAAAAAAACAACAACAACCTAGAATGAATATATGCCATATTTTATAACAAACGTTAAAAATGCACAGCATCATTTGGGCAAATACATACATCATAAATAATTTATCAGTAGGCAGGAATGCCGCAGGGTTTTGAGTTTTTGGTGTTTTCTTGTTTGTCTTTTTTTCAATCGTACTGCATAGCAACATAACAAATAAAGAGCGTGGTATATTATGTAAGCTTTTTCCCGCTGCAGTGCTCCGCGTGAACGCCGGCGAGGGTCTGAGCGTATTCTGAATGCCAGTCCCTCTGGAAAATCTCCTGCATTTGGCTCTGAACGGTTCTCTGGCCCTGCCCTACCGCAGAACCCGTCTGATTCACAACAAGCCCAACCCCAGCCGTCTGGGTGAAGTAATTCTCAGACCAGTTGGAAGTTCCTGTAAAGCACAATATAACAATCAGTCATCGTACCAGGATTACCAAACCGACGTTCGCTTTATTGCAAAAGCCCATATTCGCAGCGATTCAATTGTGAACGTAAACATTGACTGTTTCTGTTGGCAGGTTTTTATGACGCGGCGCCAAACCTGCCGCCAGGTTGCTAGAATATTGAAAAGCATGCAAGTGAGACCGTGCTGTGAAATTCGAGCACGTCGAGGGGGAAACACACCGATGTAAACAACCCGATCAGTCACCATGTATTTGGCGTGGTTAACACGTGCATACAGGATCCTCTGCTGCTCTCGCGTTGAAGGCACCTCGAAAACTTTCTGTGAAAACCAACCGATTGAAACAATGAATCGCAAGTGAAGGCTGGATGGCAAAAGAATGCATGCGGAAGATGCGAAGGGCGCGCAGAAACGTACGGCGTGAATGTTGCAGCTCAGAGGGGGCTCGTTGAGAACCGATAAAGACCGGAGGAAAACAAACATGGCGCCGGGAGAGTGGCTCCAACAACTGACCAGCAGCTTGACCTCCACATTCCTCGCACAAGCCGCCTCGCGGAGGGCCGAGTCGATGACAGGCCAAAACCTAATCGAAGTCAAGAAAATTCATTCAAATCATCACAATAATCTTCTACATGCTTTATAACTGAGCACATGCAAAAAGAAATTTCAAATTATTTAGTATCATTGGCATACCTCTCTCTCTCTCTCTCTCTCTCTCTCTATATATATATATATATATATAAATATAAATATATATATATATATATATATATATGTGTGTGTGTGTATATATATATATATATATATATATATATATATATAAATTTTTCTTTTGTTTTTACATTATTATTTCATACATTTAGCGAATTAGTAAATTTTCTTAAATGTCTGAATTCTTATTTTTTATTTGTTTCAGTTTTTTTAGTACAAATTAGTCAAATGAAATTCAGTTTTATTTCAGTATTTAAAATTTTTTGTTCAATTTTAGTGAATTTGTCGTAACTTCGTAACAGCACATACTTCTTTAAAATGTGTTTAGTCCATTTTAAAATTTCTATACAATTTAAAATATTTTAAGTTTTAGTTATTTTAGTACATTAAAACAAAAAAAGCTGCTGTGTATTTTTTTTATATTTAGTTAATTAAAATGAAGTACAAAAGCAATACTTTTTTACGAGTTTAGCTGTAGTTAACTGCAATAACCCTGACTCAATATCAAGCGATAAAAGATTACCGAGTGGGCTCTGAGAACTGGGACGTGGGAAGGTAGTCCATCACGGACACATATATGATTCGCTGAGCATCAGCGATTACTGACAAGATGCTTGAGAGATCGTCAGAACGGCCATACGATGATAAAGCAGGAGGAGAACTCTACAAGAACAAGTCAAACATGATCATGTAATATTTGGAAAACATTTCTGCACACACTAAAAATGCATGTGTCAAGTTTAGAATTAAATAAAAATGAACAAGATGATATAGGCCATATATATATAATGCATGCAACTGGATTCATTAAAAAGCAATGTTTTTTGGTGGCAAAGGTGGTAATATGACAAAAAGACAACATTTCAAATTACATGAAAAACAAACGCATGAAACAAATGAAAATCAGCCAGCATGAAAGCCAGAGGATGAGTGGAAATGTGAGCGGGCTGAATAAAAATGATTACGAAACGTGCAATGAAAACGTGTTATGATTGTGGCAAAACGAAGACCAAACAAATGAAGTCAACTTGTGAAAGTAACGCAACTCACAGACAAATAGACACGTGCAGGGACACCGTTGAATTTAACAGCTAATGGGTACTTAGAACTGGAGAGAGCGGAGAAGCGGCCCGGCCAGAAATGAGGAAGAGATCCATTTTTCTGTGCTCCAACTTCCCAGTATACGTCAAATATCCGAGAGGCATCCTGCGCTAGACAGCCGCAGTCTTCCACGGACACCCCGACCTCTTTTACCTATTAGAGAAATGTATAATAATGCATACGTATGTATATTTTTAAAGATCGATTATTTGGGTTAATAACCATTTTGACATTGCAATCTAATAACATGCACAGGATAAAAATAATAACAATAAAAATCAAAATGAATGAATGTAAAACAAATGAATGAATAAAATCACAAACACATTAAATGACAGAACCTGCACGCACACTGACTGGGTGTACTTGCGTGTCAACAGAAACCTTTTGTCCGGTCAGATAATGACGCACGATGTCGCCCGAATGAGGCGTACCTGCGTGAGGGAACGCCAGTCCATGTTTGCGCTCCCTAAATACACGTGCTTCTTATCCACAACCCACAGCTTGGTGTGCAAAACGCCTCCGGTGATGCTCTGCAGGTCAACTCCCCTGACCTCAGCCCCTGAGAGAAAAGGCAAAAAGCCGCATGACATCCATTCCAAACCATCTGCGTTCCCGATTTATGCCTGCGAGACGTTGAGTACCTGTTGCTACCAGTTCGTCCGTGTCTGCGATGTACGTCTGAGGGGCGTTTACAGCGATCTTCAGCTTTACTCCTTTCGGTTCCAGCTGCTTCAGTTGGTTAAACACTTTTTTGCCCTATGGGAAAGTATACCGTCCTATTAGATCGCACGCAGGGTAACGAATATCCCAGAGTGCGTAAAGTGTCCGAAACGTACCAGCACAGACGAGGGCTCTGTGAGACCCAAATCTGAATCTCGGAGCGTGAAGTAGAACGCACCAATGTGGACAGAGCGGTTGGCTCCGTTTAGTAGATTAGTCCAAGTGTCCGAAATGCTGGGCAGGTGTGGCGAGCCGGAAGGGAAGCGGAGGCCCTCGGGGACGCTCTCAACTAGAGTGAGTCTGATAAGGGGCAATTTAGAAACACGTTACCATCTCGGACACACCAGTTAAATACCGAAAAGGGCCGGTTTTCTCACCTACAGTCAGAAGGGCAGGCGTCTTGAGGCGTCCAGAAACTTTCCATCCAGTGCAGCTCCAGCTGGGACATCAGGTGCGACGCAGATTTAGGGACTCCATACTGCCAGATGTGTGACGCAAATCCACCCGAAAGAAGGAGAACGGTGGGCAAGAGACAGAAAAGGGAAAGGCTCCTTCCTTTCGTCTCCTAAAACAATAGAAAACAATAGCGGCATTCAACGAAAACCATTAAAGACTTTCTGTTTACTCATGCAACAACACTGACGTAATGACTTTTGGGCCGTTTAATTTCACATATCCTCTCCTGTTGAAATTCTGCTGGGATTTCATGGAGATACAAATACTTGCCAAGGCAACTAGTCTCAAATTTGTATACGTATGCAAATCAAAGAAGACAAATCAGTCCAGAGAAAAACAATCCGGTCTGAACTGCAGTGTTTCACGTTCTTACTTATTGGATTTTTCCAATACAACAATTTTAGCAAGTGAAAATGCACATTTTTCTTTTTAAAAAGGTTTTAAAATGATGGAGTTTATGCCTAAAACAAGAGAAATTACCTTGGATATGATGGGGTAAAAAACAAACTTAATTCGAAGGCAAAACAAGATTACTTTTCTTATTCCATTTCTAAGCAAAAATAAACAATTCAAGATAAATATCACTTTTTACTTATCACTAAAGATCGCTTTTTTTTTCAGAAAACAGAATTATTGCCTCACATAATTTTTTTCTTAAGTATTTATTCTGGAAATCAAGACGAATAGGGAATAAGAAAATTATTTTTTTTAAGCGTGATTCCTTTATTTTTTTAATCAATTTTATTGTCCACTGAGAGAAAATTGTATGTCTGTTTACTTTAAACAGTAATAACACGTCTCTCCTCAACAAAACAGCGCTTTATGAAGTCTATTATTTAGGATTAGAGGCGCGTATGAACGATAACAGCATGCTTGCTTTTACAAACCCCGTTAATTTTGGCCATTGCATGTTTGCGAAATATGGTTCGCCTAACCTTGGAGGGCGTACACGTTCTGGTCTTGGCTTGTTTTGTCTGAGTAGTATTGACGGTTTCGCCTCCCTGCTGTGTTTCTTTAAAGCGTTTTCTGCTATCTGAAGGTTTCTTGATCTTAGCCGTTTCATCTTGACCGCCGAGTATGGATCCGTCGTCCTTATCTGGAACGCATTCCACAGATTTCGCATCCTTCCCCGTGCCGCCATCTTCTTCGATCCGATGCGATCGCCCCACGCTTCCATCATCAAAGCCGTCCTCAGCGTCTTCGCAGGCTTGACCAGACGCCTGAGACGAGCTGAGATCCTCTACGGCGGCATCCCGCGACGACGTCTGCTCGTCCTCTGAGACGGTCTCTCCGCTCGTGGCTTCGAATTCAGAAACCGGCTCCACGACGAGATCAGGGGCCTCGCAGGCATTCCTGAGCGGGGGTCGCTTTAGTGACGCGTCGGCCTGATCGCAGTCTTTTGTAATCTCTGGCGTTTGATCAAGAGATTGATTTATTTTCGGAGCCCAAAGAGCGGAGGCGTGACAAGATAAGTCACCCTGTGAGGGAACGTCAGCGGGGCTTGTGTGTGAACGAGCCGATGGGACGGGCAACGCCGTTTCTCTCCCCGCAGAGCAGGACATTTTCACTCGTCCAGCCTCCGTAGAGCCAGCTCTCTCTTTTTGGCTCTGCTGGATAGATCCATCCGTCTTCGGCGATGACTCTGCACTCTGGACGGTGACTCGCTTGCGGCCCAGGGAGCTTTGAAAGGTAGGGATGCGGGACAGCGGCGGTCTCCCTGCTTTGCGGTGTTCCTCTCCATCCTCCTTCCTCTCGAAGGCTGCTTTCTCGTTCTCTTCCTCACCCAACGAATGTTCTTCTGATCTGAAATGCACATCCTCTGGATCCTATGGCATTGATTAAATGCAAAAGCATTACACAACGGGTGTATACACATGTAACGCGTATGTAATTTATGCAAAGAAGTCGTCGTTTTAATTGCCAAAAAACTTCAAAAATCAATCAAACTATTCTATACTATTAAAAAAAACATTAATATAGCTAACTAACACAATACAAGCATGATAACACGAGTTATCCGTTTTGGCTAATAAACTCTTCATATGATATTATATAATAGTAGATAGATAATATGTATGTATATAGGTAGCTGATGTGTCAATTTGTACTATGGTGTAACCAAAAAAAACGGGAAATGTGGAGGAAAAAAAACTATTATTACTAACATTGAAGATAAACCTTTCTTGTGCTACTTGTACATACATTTTCTCATGTTATATGTATGTTTAGTTTTTCCTCCCATATTTTTGCTATGTCACACCATAATTTTTATTTGTCAACTACCCTACTATACCTACATATATATATATATATATATATATATATATATATATATATATATATATATATATATATATATGTGTGTGTGTGTGTGTGTGTGTATGTTATTAGCAATTATATTGTATTTAAAAGGAATAGACTGTCGATAGATAGATACTACTGTATACTGATAATACTGTTTAATTGTCTATATTTCCCATTTTCTCCTATATATATATATATATATATATATATATATATATATATATGTGACTGTTGATAGATAGATAGATAGATAGATAGATAGATAGATAGATAGATACTGTATAAGCATCCATATTTCCCTTTTTCTTCCAATGTCAGACTGGTTAGCGAGTAAGTAGCAATTACTGGAACAAACGTTTGTCTACCAAACCTTCATGAAGATCAGGAGAGACCGTGTAGAACAAACTTAAACGCTTAAACGCAAAAGAAAGCTCTCGTAACCTTTAAGAAAAGCACTAAGCCAGCAAGTTTGAGCCGTAAGTTAGCAAGCGGGCTATACTCACCATGACTACAGCGGAGAACTACTCTCTATTTATCCGCGGCGAGTAACTACTTTTACTATAAAAAGCCTGCCCGACGAACCGTACGAGGAGATGAAGGTGTCGTGGGTCCAGCTGAACACGGTGAGGTTTGTGAGGGCGATGCTGTCTCTGTCTGCGACGTGGCTGCAGAACTACAGCACACAGTGCGGTATAATGAAGAAAAAGAGAGAGAGAGAGAGAGAGAGAGAGAGAGAGAGAGAGAGAGAGAGAGAGAGAGAGAGAGAGAGAGAGAGAGAGAGGAAAAAGTGAGGAAGAAGAACCTCGCCTACTAACACGCCAGGAGTTACACGACAAACCAGCTCTGACTCACTGAATCTATTCGTACTTCTCATAGAACTGCCTCAAAACATAACACATTAATAAAGTTATGAGACGATGAGCTCATCTGTTGCGGTGGAGTGCACGCGTAATTTTGCTATTTGAACCAGAATACTGATTTGCGTTTATTTATCAGTTACAGGTACGAAACAAGATGACAAATAGAAATGACAGCTCGTAGTGACGGTTATTGGTGGTGTAAAATTGAACTAACCGCCGTTTCCTGTTCTCAGTACAGCGCAAGTAAAGCAATGGGCGTTTTTTTCATGATAGGTCTGCTTCCTGCAAGACTGCAAGCCACGCCTAGCTTGTTATAAACCCCGCCCGGGTATACAGCAGACCACGCCCACAACGCACACGCGCGCATTATATAAAGCTATCGTGTTTTCGTAATGGCGGAAGTCTCTCTGTTCCTCTTTGCACTCATTAAAAAAAACAACTTGGTCTTCTGTACCGCTAAAAGTTCAGGTAGGAAGTTAGGACGCGTGGGGTGGGCGTGGTCTCGACGGAAGGCGGAAGACTCTTTTGTTGACGTTTTTCTTTCCCAGCGTGCGCCGCTAGATGTCGCGCGCAGCGATGGTTTGGTTCGATGAACACGAACGGGACTCAAGCGATGAGGATTTATCGGATTTGTTACGTCGATTACACGACCTCAGCCGTTCGCAAGGTGATGTCCAATTCAATCTAGTAATATTTAAAGCGGTTTATATTAACGCGCGTCGCATATTTATTTTAAAACCGGTCCGACCTGTGAACTAGCAACTCGATTTTAAACTCAATCTAGCAACGTTAGCCGCTCAGCTAGCTACTTTAGGTCAGTTTAAAGTCGGGTCGGGGCTTTCAGTATTAGTTAAACGGTCTAAAAGGATTTTAATTTGCGCGGTACAATCTATCGGGTAGATGAAGAACGGCTCTAACGAAGTCAGGGCTGTCATCGCGGCTGTCAAAGTCAGTTAACGTTACAGTCACGATAAACGACCGGCGTTTGATGAGGCATAATGTGTTACGTTTTGACTTGTTGCTACGTAAAGCTTGGCTGTGTTTATTTTAACTCCACTTTACTTTTATTTTATTTTGCAGGTGCCCATCACCGAGAAATGACATTTCAGACTCCGCTTTTTTGGTTTTCTCTTCCCCGTCGCGTAGTTTGATCCTCATCGTACGCGACGGAATATTATATCAACGACGAACATGCCACAAATGACTTTTTCATTTTTGTGAATGCGTTCAAGATTAGCATTTTGCACACTTTCTGTTTTATTTCCTGTTATTAAATCTATGCGTTGTATCGTATTATTTTAATATATTTTCATCGTAATGCAGGCTCCGGTCCCGCCTTCCCCCATAAAGCCAGCCGTGGCCCCTTCAGTAGAGCTGGGGGTCACGGTCCTTTACACTTGTCTTTACGGGGGCCTGTTTTTAGTGGTGTTCGTTCAGCTTTGGCTGCTGTTGCTGTACAGGCATAAGCGATGGAGCTACCAGAGTATTTTTCTGTTTCTTTGCCTCTTCTGGGCAGCGCTTCGCACGACGCTCTTTTCTTTTTATTTCCGTAACGCCCTCGCGGCCAACCACCTGTCCACTCCGGCCTACTGGCTCCTTTACTGCTTCCCGGTGTGCTTGCAGTTCTTCACGCTGAGTCTCTTCAACATTTACTTCACTCAGGTGAGACGGTATATGAAGAGAGGTCGGAAACCGACCCGGGGCCTAATAACTGTGCTTCATTTTGACAGGAGCTGCTCAAAGTTAGGGACGTGTTTCACGTCGAGCCCAGGAAAGGACTGTGAGTGGATTTCCATATCAACGCGTTAATGGATGCCACCTTTATTACGCGTTTAATGAGAACTGTGTGTGAACTTTGACTTCTAGATGGGCGGCTCGGTGTGTGTATGTCACCATGAGCGTCGTCTTCCTGTGTGTCAATATAGTTTGCGCGAGCCTCGGACAGCACGGAGCCGGCGGCGACACTTTTAGGCTGGTTCTGCTTCGGGTTCTAGTCAACGACCTGCTGTTCATTCTGGAAGCTGTGTGTCTGGCCACATCTCTGCTCCTCTTAACCCGATCCTCGCCTCCTACCACCCCTTATCTACGCAGCAAGGTACACACCTTGCGCCCGCTTAAAGAAATCGTAGCCAGTCCTCTAAACCGAATGGGTGCCGTCGGAACGAGAGTCTGAACGGCTGATAAAATCATCTTGTGAAGTGAAAATCTGAATGTTCATTTTTTTTTTAAATACCTGTATACACTTTTTAATATTCTATAATTATTTTTATATATAATATTAAACTATATAATTTTTTTAATATTTAAATTTTTTTACAAAATTAATGTTTTTAAAATCATTTTTTTAATATAATATTTTAAATAAATGAGTTTTTGAAGAAATTAATAATTTATTTGATCGAGAATGTAACTGCATGTCAACTAGCAGTCATTATGGTCTGCTTTATATTTTCGAACACTTAATTTTGATGGTACTATCAGAAACTTAATATACTAACCCTAAGAGTTAGTAGACATGTAGTTGCAAACTAATGAGAATTAGTTGACACGTAGTTACTAAGTCACTTATAGTTAGTAGACGGTCTAAAGCGGACTGTCAAAATAAAGTGTAAAGTTATATTCGTTCGAATTTTCTATTCGCAGATAATCCTGAAAGACATGCATTAAGGTTTCCAGATAATATTTATACTCCAGTCCGTCAGTTATTATCTTGTGAAGTGAAAAGCTGCGTTTTCATCATCTATAATAACACTTCCTACAGTGGAAAAAGTGTGTGGTGTGTGTATATATATTTATTTAGATTTGTAAACAGTGCGTATTTCTCACCTGGTTTGGACAGAAATGCTTTTTAACCGGGTAACTGAGAATGATTAGTGTTTTACAGAGACCGGCTTCGGGATCAAAAAGGTCGCTCGTAGCCGTTCATGTAGTTGTTCTGCTTGCAGGGGTTTTGCCGGACGGCGGTGCTGGGGGCGGGCGTCATCTTGCTCTTCTCTAGCAGGGCGTGCTACAATCTCGCTGTGCTGTTTTTGTCTCAAAACCATAAAGTTGAGGCCTTTGACTTTGACTGGTACAACATCTCCGATCAGGTGGGCAGACTGGTGGCTAATAATAAAGGTGTTCCTGTCAGTGGTCCGCTTGTGACGTTTGGTGTCGTTTTCAAAGGCTGATCTTCAGAGTGAGCTTGGAGACAGAGGCTACATTATCTTCGGAGCTGTCCTCTTCATTTGGGAGCTGCTTCCTACCAGTCTGCTCATTCTCATCTTCAGAGTTCGTCAGCCTCCTCAAGAAAAGGTCTGCCGAACTTTATTCAACCGACTATTGCTTTCCATTTTAGTTTTTTAATACACTACCTTTCAGGTGTTTTGATGCATACATTTTTTTTAAATAAATGCTTTTATTTGATCATGAATGTGTTCAGTGGGTCAGGTTTATATAGTAAGAAAAAAAAATGTATTATTTTTGATAAAAAAAAAAAAATTATATATATATAATATATATTTTTTTTTTTAAGAATGTTCATGTAGTAACAAAAATATTTTAAATAAATTAGTATACTTTATTTGATCAATAAATATGTTTTAAATCAATAATATTTTAATGAATAAGTTTCAATAAATAAATACCTTTTAATTTGATCAAGAATGTGTTAAGTTTATAAAGTTACGATATAGTTATTCAATTCTATTTAAAACTAATTTTACATTTTAATATTTTTGCTGTATTTGTGATCAAACAAATGTATAAGAAACACCTTTTAAGAAACGGCAGTATTCGTGCTGGTTCTGTGTTTCTGAAAAACATTTTGATTCAATGCTTTAAAATGACGTCAAAACTAATTTAATGTAACTGCATAAAAAAATAGGCCCCAAAATAGTGTCCCAACGTCGAGCTGCTCGCTTGCTTCGTTTCAGAGCTGCAGCCCAGCGATGTGCAGCACTCGAGGCTCACGCTCGTATTTCTTCGACGATCCTCGTGGAGCGGATGACGACGCGGCTTCTCTCTGGAGTCACGGTATCAATCCTCACAGCAGGTAATGGGATGTTTAACATTCGACAGCTTGCGGGATCCGTTACGATGCAGAGGTCTAACTAAAGCTCCGCTTCCTTCTACCAGCTGGTTCGGATCCGGCGAGACGACTCCGCTCCTCTTCAACCGGACTCAGCAGAGCGACCAGCACCACTCTCTGTACTCCACCCCGCAGACCTGACCACACGCAGCGCTGCAGAGATCTTCTCTGACCTTCTCAGGCAACAGCACAGCATTACCTCTTCCTGTTGAGTAGCTCAATAGGTTCGTTTGCACTAAAATTCACCAGAAGCTTCTGTGCTTCTGAAGTTGCACCTTGACTTTTTAAAGACTAGACGCTTGTGATATAAAAGGGACCATTTAATTATATTTCTATAAGGATTAATTGTTTTCATCGTTTTATAAGGGTATCTCTGAAATGTATTAACGGATGCTATTTTTTTTTTTTCCATTTTAAATGGTGCATAGGAAAGCAATCATTTTGGTACTAACCGTGAGCTGTTATTTGACAATGTATTTTAATAATAAAAAAATAATAATAATTTAACCATATAATTTGTACTTTGCTATTTATACATTTTGGCGCATTCAGAATTGGTCTCCTCGTGATTTCAGAAGAAACGTAATATTTGTGAAAATGAATTTCACTGTTTAAAAAAAAAAAAAAAAAAAAAAAAAAAAAAAAACACCATCTGGTCATAAAAATCTTAATACAATTAAAGAATTTTTTTTTTTTTTTTTTAGATGATCATTAGTAGGACAGACTTTGCAGTTTTGGATGAGAATTTTTTTTTTTCATTTAGTCCTCTCTAAAGGATGCATTGATTTAAAACAATATTATGAAACATTGAAATTTCTGTGAATTTTCAGTAACATTACTCCCATCTCGTGATCCTTCAGACAAATTATTATTAATATGCCAATTTGCGACTCAAAAAACATTTTTGTCCAGGTTTCAAAAGTATTTATTTGAAACAAATCTTTTGTAAAATCAATATAATTTAATTAACTCAGTCCTTGTCAAATAAAAGTATTATTAAAAAAAAAAAAAAAAAAAGTAGCTGATAAACTCACTAGACATAATGTCTGGTTTGAACAATTTATTGTGCAGTATTTACAGATCCTCCTATTAAAACACTTTATACATTATGTACAGCGAGTTAATTTAGATATTTGGTTCATGGATATCTTTTAACTATAACCAACGTTGATCCAGGAAAAAAAAAAAAATCTACGATGTAGCACTAGAAATAACGAAAATACACGAAGAATGGGAAAACATGAGTTTTAAGGGCACACAAGAAAATCAACAGACCGCGTTCCCGTGAGAGACGAATCACATTCAGAGAGGAGAGTCTCACCGGAACTCGAGTCCGACGTCACGGCAGTCTTTCAAGGAGCTTTTTATCCTTTCTGTCTTCCGCCGATATCTTCCTCTCACAAATCCTCCATACAGCGGGAAGAGCCTTGATGTGCCTCGTTTTAAATGAACACCTAAGAACTCATCAGTTTTCCTCAGATCATCTGACATCGACGCGCCAAGTGCCCAGGAGTCCGTAAGAAGCATTTCTACCGTCAGAAGTCAGTTCACGTCATCAGTGGTCAGGAGCGTTCTCCAGAGCGGTCTCCAGTTTACGCAGGCGACGTCGTCTCAACTCGGCGGCATTGGGCTCACCGTCGTCCTCGTCTTCATCTCCTTCCTTCCTGTCTTTGTCCGCCGCTGTGGTCGAGTCTGGTGGAGAGAAGCCCGTGGCTCCATTTACGGATCCATCTATGAGCGACAGAGAACACAACATCAGCGTCTGCCGAATGGTGGTTTCGTGAAGTGCCCGCTAACATTAGGAAAAAATATATTTGCTTTGGAAACACACGATCGGTCGAATGGATGCCTTTCGTTTTTTTTTTCCAGCATATTATGAAAAGCAGCCTTTTTGAAGGAGCACAAAACATTAGCAACACTCTACAATAGGGTTCATTAGTTAACGTGAACAAACAATACTTCACAGGCATTTATTAATCTTAGTTAATGCTAATTTCAGCATTTACTAATGCATTATTACAATCAAAATATAGTATTATATGGCATATTAATATAGTACCGTTCACTGTTTGTTCATGTCAGTTAACTAATGGTAACAAATCACACCTTATTGTAAAGTGTTACCTAAATATCGGCAGTAGTGTGTAAAAGGATATTGTGAAATATTTTAAATAATAACATTTGGGTTTTAATGCAATTTTGCTAAATATATTGATACATTTAATTTATTGATTCAATTAGCTAATATTTAATTTAATAATCATATAATTATTTCAGAATAAACTGGTTATTTAAATGCTTCGTTCTATCAAAGTTTTGTTTAATTAAACATTTCCTTAACTCATGATTTAGCACGCAATTTTGTTTTTCATTTAATAATAATGGTATCTATTCCGGACGAATGTTAATGTTTATATATTTCAAATTCATTGTTCGCCCACAAAGTGCGTTAAAAGCTCAAAAGCGCTGCTTTAAATAAAATCGGACCAATCGCCGAGGGGTTTGGAAAAAAATGTTTGGGAGTCTTTGAACAAATAAGGCAAAGTAAATGCAAATTAAACAGTTTTTTTTGACCTTGCATGCGTTTCAACCTCTTTCTTTACCCATTATATGGGCTCTTTAAGTAAAGGTTTCTCGAATAGCAAACCTGCTTTCTGAACAATCATGTGACACTAAAAAGACACAAACAGTTCATATTAGCCCAGTCAGTCATGTGAGAAGTGGCGTCATCGTTCTTCTCACCGCTCTGAGCCTCGTTCTCCTGACTGGGAGTTTCCGTGTTGCCCGCGGAGGAAGAGGACTCCGCGTTCACCGATGTACTCGCCTCGCCAGCGTTGCTTTCTGATCTTGGAGGGCTAAACAGAAAGTGAAAAAGAAAAGAAGAAAACACGGGGATTTCAGAAGCAAGAACCGGGCGTGCCACTTCTTTTTTTTTTTTTTTTTAAACATGACGCCTCAGGCCGTGTTGGCATGCCTTAACGTCGCCACCGTGCTGAGGTAGTGGTGGATGTTGAGCATGGCGGCGTCCAGCAGCGTGTGGATGTTGTGAAGGCACTGCAGCCTGGCTTCCAGACCTCGCCTGCCCTCCTGCTCCAGCTCTCTGAGCTCGGCCTCGGACATCGTGGACAGAGTCGATGGCGGCGGCGGCATGGAGGACACTGACGGACACAGGAGTCACACATTACTCAAATACAGCATTTTTCAAACACATTTAGTGTCGTAAAAATGATTAATCGCTATTATACTGCATGCAAAAGAAGTTTTTGTTTGCATAATACATGCATGTATAAATTAACAATTATTGTAATGAAATATATTTTACATATAAACAACATATACATGCATGTGTGTGTGATTATAAAAGGGTCAAAGATGAAAAAATCTGTTTTATTTTAATTGCAATTTTGTTTTTCCTGAGCAAAAAATAAATAGGATACTTTTTTTCCGGGTTTACAGAAAACACCCACTAAAATGTAACAATTTTGCCAGGCATATTTACAACAATTATCAATTTATGATATTACTTTGACCTCAAGATAAATATATATATATATATATATATATAAAATATGAGTTTTTTAAATTTAAGTAAAATTTTACATGCTCCCTTATTCTTTTGTATATTTTAATATGTACAAGTCAGAACAAGCATATTGTTTGTTTACAATAATGTTGTATTACACTGAATGACAGTGTAACATTACTTCAACCAAATTTCAAAATTTTATTCTTAATCTAAAGCCTAAAAAACAGACACTTACTTTCTATATACATAAAATAAATTTTGTAAGTTTCTTTTGATGTGGACATCTTGACTTCTTAGACCCACATACGTAAGTGAAAGTGAAGGGACTTCGCGGGCAGTTATGACTCGACTGCCCCCAAATACGCTCATACACATATTACGTAAACGAAAAACGCATTTTGAATGCGATTAAATCACGTTTGACAGTTCTTATTTTCATAATGCCGAAATTTGACCGCTCGGACGTACTGAAGGGTGGAGGGGGAGGCATTGGCAGCCATGGAGCTGATGGGAAAGGTGGAGGCATGGAGAAAGGGAATCCCGGCATTGCTCCGGGAGCAGCAGAGGCCCCGTCTGCGTTTGGCTGGGTCGAGCTGCTGGCTCCGGACTCTACAACACATCATATTATGAGGATCATAATGGTTTTTGAGCGAGGCAGAACAGATTAAGAGTCGCTGACCTGCTCCCTGGGCCTGTGTCGCAGCGGTGCTGGTCTGCGGAGCGTCAGGAGCCGCCTGCGCACCCGGAGCAGCAGGAGGAGGCGCGCCTGGGAAGGGACCCCAAAAGGGAAACAGACCCGGGGGAAACTGAGGCATCATACCTGGAGCGACTGCGCAGAAAATGAGGCACGGTTAACGGTGCGCAAACAGCCGAATATCAGCGGCCTCCGTCGGCCTGGTCTCGGTGTTTTTACCATTGACGGGTGGAGGTATGGGGGCATTAGCAGGGGCAGCAGGGGCGGGTGCCTGCGCAGGAGCTGGGGCAGGAGTCTGGTTTGGCTGGGACGCTCGGAGGACATCCATACGACAGGTCGGACACGTCTGCTGTCTTTGAAACCATGAGCGAAGGCAACTACAGCGAGAGGAACAAAGCGTTTAAAAGATGCACCAAAAAGACACCAAAAGAGCCTGCTTTTTCTCCCGTAAATAGTGGAAGAGGACCTCGAGTGAAAGATGTGGTTGCAAGGCAGCTTCTTGGCTCCAGTCACCATCTCCTCTCTGCAGATGATGCACACGTTGTCTGTGGCTTGCAAGTCTTCAGGGGTGGCATCTGGGTAGCTGGAACAAAGCATGGCGGATGGTGATGCATAGCTGGAAATTATTACTGAAACTATTAACATATTTGAAAAATAAATATACAATAGAAGCACTGTGAAAATAATTCAACTGATAAGAAAAAAAACACAAAGAAATGATAAAAAGAGAAAGTGTAGACTACAAATATTAAGAATAATAAAATGCACAAATAAAATCTTGGTAGCACTTTATTTTAAGGTGTCCTTGTTACATGTTATATGTACTTGCTATTATGGTAACAATTATGCAGAATTTCATGCATTTGGCCCTAATTCTAACGCTAACCACAAAGCGCAAGTGCATGGAGTTAATTATTATTATTTAGTACTTAAATATATATTTACCTGTAACACGGACACCTTAAAACTACATGCATTTTTCCAGAATATACAAATAAAGCAAAAAATATTACACTGCATTAATTAAAATGTAAAAATTTTAATTTAAATTTAAACAATAACACTCGCACATATTTGAGAATTTAAATACAGGGCATAATTTAAATTAAAAATAAATGATTAAATACTGAGAACATTAAAATGACAATAATAACAGAATTAAAAAAGGCACAATAAAATAAATAACTAAAAGCGAAACAAATTACTTGTATATTATATCAAGGTTAATTAAAATGATTTCAGAGAGGTACTCACAGAGTATTCATGTTACGAATGGCTCGTCGAGACATGATGGCGTCTGTCACTGCCTTCTTGAATTGCCTGAAATAAACACATTGCACGCGAAACAAAAAAAAATGAGACAAACCGTTCAAAACACACCAGCTTCACTGGAACCTGACGATTCATCACTCACCTCATTGCGAGATACATGGGTCGGATGGCAAACAGAGGGAAGGTGTGCACTTTGATCATTATGGTCATGAACGCCATATACAAAAGCACCTTGATGAAACCTGAAGAAGGATACATATAACGTCGGTCAGGCTGCGAATGGGTGATGAAAACATGCCTCTCTGGGACGTACCTGTGAAGAGCTCTGTGTACAGCATGTAGACGGCCTTATTGTCCCACGGGTTCTCACTCTGCAGATCAATTGTGTGTAAGGTGTACTTGATGAAGGTGGTCAGGACCATAGTCATCAGAATCGCATACTGAAAGACGAGCAGAAAGCATCATTTTTTAAAAAAACATGCTAACATGATATGCGACACGTAATAATGCTTCTTACATTTATTTGGCAGGATCTCAAACTAAAAGTGTGCTTAAAATGCTGCTCACCTCAAATCCAAAAACCAGCTGGACTGAAGCTCCTCTGGTTATGATGCTGTGACACGCGTGATTGACAAACAGGAAGTCTAACACTCCCAGCAACACCATTAGAGCTGCACCGGAGAGACAAGAACACGCTCACGAAATGATGCGAGAACCACAACGCCGAGTGCAAATAAGGCAGTCTGCCGTCAAACGCCGTTAAATTCAAGAAACAGGTGCGGCTCCAAAATTTGCATGAGTTGGCAAAGTAGTTTCATATATATATATAAAAAAAGGAAATAAGAGATGCATTCTGTGCTGCAGAACACAGGCCGAAGCAAATCCAGTGACAAATTACTCACAGAGAACTCTGAAGTGGAAGACCCAGGAGATATTTGGACTCCTTTCCATCTAAAGTAAAATAAACAAAGTCTTAAAACAAACAAAAACTTTAAGAAATAAGTATAATGAAATATAATATATTTTTTTTTACAGATTAGACAACTATAAAATATGTATAAAAAAATTATTTAATTCCTAATATATATATATATATATATATATATATATATATATATATATATATATATATATATATATATATATATATATATATATATATATATATATATATATATATATAAAAATGCAAAAAAACATTATTCTAATTAGGTGTAGTCTCCCAATGTTCTTACATCACAAAAAATACAAAAACATACTTTTAAAAATTATTTATTAATAACATACAAATATAAACTGTAAAAATTAATAATACTTTTTCCAAATTAGAGTTAAGCTTTCAATATGAACACATAAAAATAAAAAAATAAAATATCTTTATATTTATAAAATATTTTTTAAGCGCTCATATTGAAAGGTTAACTAAAAAAAAAATAAAAATAAATAATAATAATAATAATAATAATAATAATAATAATAATATATATATATATATATATATATATATATATATATATATATATATATATATATATATATATATATATATATATATATATATATATATATACACACACACAATACTAAAAAAACACTGTATTCAAAAACAATCTTTATAATAGATTAAAGCTATAAAATATGATAAATAATTTGGCAATCTTGTTGTTCACTCACAAAGTCCACCCTGTCTTCAGCCAGCCAGTGGAAGCACTTGAGGAAAAGCAGCAAAGTGAAAAGGGCCACAAAACGAGGAGAGAAATCATCCCTGAAGACTGTAAAGGCTAAACAGGTCTCGGTCACCGCATACCAGGAGCGTTCAATCAGATGCTAAAACATACACAATACACAAATAAGAACGAAGCACATTTTACGTGGTTTTTTTCTGCCATTCCACATTTCAAGTGTAGACGCTGACCTCCATTTCGGCAGCTCTCAGTTGCCCGAAAAACACCTTGCGCATTAATTTCCCCAAAAGGAAAACCAAGACGAAAGCCTGGATGTATAAAACCTGCCGAGGAAACAGCAGACGGGTCAAAAATCACATTTCACCTCGCCTTTCCGTAAAGATCTGACGAAGCGATGACAGCCGGCGACCTACCGCCATGCTAGGGCTGCTTTTAGTGAGGTATACCACAGTCGGGTAGAACTGGTGCTTGAGGAAGTAGGCATGAGCGACCACTGCTCCCGTCAGCACCAGACTGGTGGCTGTCACAAGAGCGGCTCGCACCATCTTTCACTGCAGAGGAGAGAAAACTTAATGCATCGTGTACCTACATTTAAAGTAACCATTTAATACGATGCATTTATTGCATGCATAAATACAGGTCTTCACACTGTTCATCTATAGCTGTAATTGCATTCAGAATTACACCGTCGACGTACTTAAACCTACCAAGTGTTTTGCAATGCAATAAGCACACTGTACTTATTTTCTGATGCAAGTGCATAGCATTTAACATAAAACGGACCCAATAAATCATAAAGGACACGAGGTTCGGACTAAATCGACGATGAGGGCGAAACATTTAATGACACCCAAACATACATGTTGATAAGCCAGTATTATAATAATTATAATAATAATCTGGGAAAGGCATTTCTAGTAAACTGAAGCGAAAGTAAGGGCGCGAATTACAGCATGCGTGCGCATTAAACGACTAGCCGTATTATAAGAGCGCGTATTAGTTCAATTAAGGCTTAGATACACTGCATTTTGTAAAGTTTGTCTGTTTAATGCCTGGCTGCAGACTCTGAAAGCGGCGCCAATTAGATGAAGAGACTGCGAAAGACGGCACGACGGCTGTCATTAATCTACGCTACAGATAACAGACGTTTAATAAATCCGCCGCAGCGTGTATAATAACCCACCATATGCTGATGTGTATGAAGCGGGGAGTGGACCGGCCGACTAGCTGAGGCAGTCCTGACTGACATGACGCGCGGTGTGTCTTACCTTCAGCCGCAGGAATCCGGTATTTCTTCAGAGAAACGGCCCGTGGTGAGTTTCGCATCTAATGACCGCGTCTCGCGTCTATCCTTCCATCTAAAGCGATCGCGTCGCTGCCGATGTCTCGTAGTCGCGGCCGCCTGACGGTTACGTGTTTATTTTTCGCTTGCTCTCGAGAAAGGCCACCTCACTTCCGGCGAGCGCCCGTTCCTGCCAGTAGAGCGAAGACAGCGCAGCGGCGTCGAGATGAGCGGGTTTCGCTTTCAAAATAAAAGCCTGCGAAACCTTCATCAATCCGACTAAACCAGTTTGTTCGTTCGCAAAAAAAAAAATTCTTTCGTTTTCAAAGAAACATTTTTATTGTTTTTTTTTTTTTTTTTTTTTTTTATATACAGCTTCGCATTAAGATAAAAAGTACTAATTATTACAAATTAATTCCATGTCCAAATGAAAATATTTCACATTTTCTTACATTTTTCTAATAGAATTTTTAGTTTTTGGTGAGTTTTTGCCTTTAAAACGTATTTAAAACATATTTACACACACACACACACACACACACACACACACACACACACACATATATATATATATATTATACTAAATTTAGCAAATAGAAGAAACAGATTTATACCACTTATAGACAAAAGTGGGAAAAACGAATGATTTTAAAAATGCATTTGAAAGCTGGCCGTGATGTATTTGATCTGTAATAAATAATAAACAAGGACGACTCCATACTAAATGTAGCCATATAATGTACAAAAATATAGATTGATTTGTAAAGAAGTTTTCTTTGTAATTTACATACAGTTGTTTGCTAGGCTTCGCTTTTATACAGGTTTACCCGGCTCCAAACCTTTCTTTGCTTCATTCGTATTCGACCTATAAACTATCCAACGTCCCTTTAATCCAAAAGTAATGAAAACATTAATGAAAATGCTTTTTTAAAAAGCGTTCCGTTGTGCCTATCTGAAACAAACACTTTTCGAACCTGCAAAGTTCCGATTTCAAACAAAAGATTCGAAAACCCGCCCTAAAGTTCCGATCTGAATCAATGAGCGCGTCTTCAATTGAGATCTTTAGACAGAGATCTTCCTTAACTAGAGGTCGCTGTTCGACAGATATTAGCGAGAGCGCATCATTAAGTGCAATTGCTGGCTCAGTTTACATACCGTGTGTGTGTGTGTTGACTGAAAAGTAAATGAATAAAAAGTAAATTAATAAAACGACTGCATTTTTAATGGTTGTCCGTCTCGGTAAGCATGTAACACTCATCAAAAGCACTGATATTACTTCTGTATTTATAAAACATTTTGGTACGATTGTTCTCAGACACAGTCACAGATATGACCTATAGTACTCTGAATGGCTTTAATGTGGTCTAAACGCACTGTTTATGCCTAAACTCCTGTTTTATATCTTATAAAGCACACCGTTTGATGTGAACGGGAACATACAAGAACGACGGGAAGTCTAGGCAATGTACAAAACTATTGGGTTACAGATTTTCAGAGAACTTGTACTAAAAATACTGCATGCCTTGTCCGGCAGATGGAACCAAATAACAGGCATCAGTCTCCATGAGCCCCGATTTCACTTTCATGCGTTTCTACAAAACATGTACAATCACGAAAGACCAATGAAACCTACTATACTATGCACTTGTGTTTTATATGTCAGAGAAAACACGCGTGCAAGGGCATATTGTGCTAGCTGTGGATTTAAAAAACGTTTCAGTTCGTACGGCTTGCATGATTTGTCATCACAAAACACGAAATGAACAAATTTATCAGATAAAAGAACTTTATTTAAAAGCAGTAACTTTGATTTGCCTTAAGGCAACAGATGCTATAAAAAGGAGACATTTGTAATGAGCGTCGAGTCTAACAGTAAACGTATAAAGAAAAATATGCCTCGCGAATAACAGGGATTAGACAACACGGCAATTAAAAAGATTCTCACAGAACTAGGAAATTGCCATTTTCAACTGGTGTAAAGTGAAGTAGATACATGAAGGCATGTCAGTTTCATCTACTAGATTACCTACAGTTAGAGAAAATCAGTCATACAAGCGTCATTTTAAAACAATCGTATGCAAAAACGAACAAACAAACAGGAAGGTAATTGCTAAAGCAGTAGTTAGTCCATTTTGTGTCACTGCCTAGAATTCTCCTCAGCTAGGTGTGCTCGCAGCCCCAGTTCATTCTTCTCGTTCTGACTGTCGCAGGATCCCGTCGCCCTTCTGCAGGTAGTGTAAACAGTTCAGCCCTTAAGATCTCTTTTTCTTTCAAAAGTGAAGAAAAAAAGAAAAGAAAAACGACAACTTAAAAAAAAGCTTAAAAAAAAAAAAAAATTCTCCCAGCCCAGCAGGGCCCTTCATTATGAGACAGAGGAGATGGGGTTCAGAGGAGAACCCATTTGTGTTAGGACTTTATCCAGCCATTGGAGGGGACCGTGAAGATGCACTTCTATCCAGCAAGGGGTGCTCGTCACATCTTGTCTGTGATACTCTGCGCCCCAGCCCTAAAAAAATATATATATAAGTTAGTTTAAGAATTCGGTGAAGAACCAGATGAAAACCGCTCATCGGCGGTGACGAGCGCACCTTTACAAAGCTCATGCGGATGGTGCACATCTTGGTGAGCTCGTAGACGGCCTCGAATCCGTGGTTGACCGACTGAGCGAGCAGCTGAGCGAACTCTTGGTTGTTGAAGATCTTGAGGCTGCAGCCGCTGGGGATCTTGCAGACGGTCGTGGGGTGGAAGCCGTGATGGTAGTTGCAGTTTCGACTCTGGACGAAAATACTGGTGTCACTCAGACACTCTGCGTACACTTCTCCTCCGACATAGTACAGGTGGACGCCTGAGGGAAGGGAGAGGTCATCGTAAACGTACGCCTGAAATATTTCATTATCGAGTGAAATGCAAAAGGCTCGATTCCGTGCAAGATTGGAAAAAGACGCATCTTGTAGATCTTCACGCGATTTATTTCAATAGCGAATCATCATACAGTCCAACAACGATCCACCATTGTAATCGAACAAGTTTACTTTGAGAACGCTTGATTAACTTTTTAGGTGTGGAGACGATTAATTGTTATTGTAATATTAACACAATTGCCTTTGTTACTAAACCGGATCGTCCCACCGTGAATTATCTATAATAAGGGCCATGCACGCCAAGGACGACTATAAAAGATAATTAGAAAATGTAAATATTAGTCTAATTTCATGACAATAGAGAACTATTCAAACTATTTTTATTCAGCTGAACACGACCAGAACACACCCAAATTTAAAGATCAAGCATTTAAACAGGCAAAAACCAAAAACAGCCATTTTATAAACTATTAGACCATTATTGTCAGTTGGTGTGTATTCAATGTAGTCATCAGTATAGTTTTACAGGATACAAAATGTTTTGATTACTTGTTTTTAATAATTTAGTTTATTTTAGTAAATTCTAGAGCTTCAACTTCAGTTAGCTGGCGAGGCAACATTGTTTAGAACGCTTCTAATGGTTTTAGTTGATAACGCTGCTTTGCCGAAGGTAAAAATCTCTCTGGGTTTCCAGGGCTGAGTGACATAAAGCACGGTTATATGCATACCTTTGCCGATGTGGCGACGAGTGTTTTCAATAGTGGAGTTGCGATTGACGTTGGAGAGCAGGCCCAGGCAGAAGCGGTTCTTGTTGTTGGATGGGTCGGTGAATCCATCAACCAGCACACTGGTGGAGGAAGCGTGGTAAGCCTCTCCTACGCGATTATTCAGCTCATAGTACACAATAGAGCACCAGTGACTGGGCTCCTCATACTCCACCGGCTGCACATCTGAAAGAGGAAAATAAAACAAGACCTTGAGCCGAAGCCCTCTATTGTTTCAACTTGCTCAGATACTCCAGCACATCAGCTAGATAAACATTCTGGAGAGATTAGAGGTGGATACCGGGTCAAAAGGATTTAAAGATTACAACGGGCAAACGGTGTTAGAA
This sequence comes from Puntigrus tetrazona, assembly GCF_018831695.1. Classification (NCBI taxonomy): domain Eukaryota; kingdom Metazoa; phylum Chordata; class Actinopteri; order Cypriniformes; family Cyprinidae; genus Puntigrus; species Puntigrus tetrazona. The sequence goes on along the minus strand of NC_056712.1, from coordinate 18,298,919 downwards.
ATTCAGGCTCAGTCATGATGACAATGTGTTTAACTAAAGGTTGTTAGTGTGACTTCGCTTAAAAAGAAATGTAAAAAAAAAATGACAAGAGCTTTCTCAATGCTGGGAGCTCTAATTGGACCGTCTGGCTTTACACAACGGCCACGCGCACGTTTTATTTTGGTCTGCCGCAAAACGGTTGATACAATGAAAGCTTAAGCAAAAAAAAAATTGTACAAAGAGTGAACTGTTGATATTGATTTCTTGATTCATTTAGATAATCCAGCATCCATTCATACATTTTAAGATTAATATTTTGCCGTCAACTACGAACAAAACTTCACTAAACATCATTTGTAGCATGCCTGCTGCAGAAAAATGTTAAGAATACCAGTTGCAAACAATAATGCAATATTATTCAACTCTACTACACGTGCGATATATATTTGTCTTAGCTATGCATGTTTGAATAAATCCGTGATATGATTTATGACAGCCACCATTTGAACTTTTACACTTCAAAAACAATTATATCATTAAATAGACCTTTTTTTTTACTGTGTGTTCTTACTGTATATAAAATTTTTAACAGTCCAGTGGTAATTATTTTTAACCTCTTACATTTCATCCGCTGTCTAACTTTGTAGAATGGCCAAAATATTTTTACTCTTATGGCTGAAGTCACACGTCTGTGTCTGCATCACAGGCCAATCTTTCCTCTATGAAACACCCCGTAGACAGACATGCACACATGCTTCTGTAATGAACGAGCTACATGACGATGCTTAAGATTAGAGGGAGTTTTTTTTTTTTTATTGTTTATGTTCATCGACATCACACCTGGATCACTTCTGAATAGTTCCTTACCCCCTCTGGGCATGTTCTGAGGAACCATGCTGCTGCCAGTCTCCATGGACTGAGACCCGTCCTGTCCCATCTGTTCATCTGGAGGCATGTAAGCAGGAGGAGGGGTATCAGCTGGTAAAGAGACACCACAGAGAGATAGCGGTCAGACGATGAGGCCCGCTGCAAACAAATGAGCTTCCACTGCAATCCCCTGGAGCCTGAATTCTGACGATTCTTTACAGGAAGCCACTTTGCATCTTATGGAAACCTTTTAGTGTCGAATTTCGCAAATCCCTTACATCAAACGCCCACTTCTGTGCTATAACACGAGATATTCATGATGTGGAAATAACAGCTATTTAAAGCAGACTTTTTTTTTTGTTAACAGTATCATCTGGGCTGGTTTAAACATGTGGCAGTGCTGAGCATTATTCGGACACGCATATTGTTTAGAAGGACCTGTTTTACCACTAAAAAGCAAACAGAAGAGCAAAAAAAATGTTTGAATGCAATCTCTTCCAGAAACAGTTTATGGCTTATAAAGCACCTCTGGCTCTAAAACAAAATCCTTGGAAGACATTATCTAATGCAAGAAGTATTTTAAAAAGGCCTGATAAGTAAAATTTCCAGACAAATTCAATGAAGCCAAAAAAAGAACAGCGTTGTCAGATTGCTTGTCTGGTGGATCGGTCATATCAGATGAGCTTTTTTTTTTTAAATGGAACAATATATATATATATATATATATATATATATATATATATATATATATATATATATATATATATATATATATATATATATATATATATATATATATTATGCATATATATATTTATGCTGAAGAATGGATCCACCTCAATGAATCGTAAATAGCTTGGGGTTGGTAAGATTTCATGTTTCTGAAAAAGTCTCATGCTTACCAAACCGTACCAATATTTTGCAACCTGTATTATTGTATAGTATTGTTAAAACTTAAAATGTACTTTCTCAAAAAAACAAATTGTAATTTATTTCTGCGAAGGGAACATAACTTTCAGTAGCACTGATTTTTGGTGCTCAAAAAGAATTTATAATTATTAATTTATTAAATAATTCTCAATGTTTAAAACAGTTGTGCTGCTTTATATATGTGGCAACTGAAGTATGTTTTTTCAGGACCATCATTTTTTCTTAAATTTAATCCATCCTTGCTTAATAAAAGTATACATTTATTTAAATGCCAAACTTACTCAAGGTAGCGATTAAATACTGAACCGTTGATGGACTTCACTAGCGATTAGCTGGGACAAAAAAAAAAAAAAAAAAAAAGCAGCTCATACTGTAATTCATTCACAATGTAAATGCCACATATGTTAAAGCTTCAAGTGCTTCCATCACTTTAAATCACTGAGGCAGACCTGATGCAGTGATGAATCAAGCAATTTCTATGAATAAAACCAGCTTTAGTTCTAACCCACAGCGCTATAAAACATTTGCCGTCCTTCTGCCTGAGTGCACCCGGCCTACGGATGCAGGCATCAGCAAATCACTTGATACAGAATAGAGGGAGCGCGGGCCGGTGCCAAGTGATGGGCATCCAGCAGCGGGACTGAAGTCAGCGGGCTTTGGTGTGCTGCTTAGCTGGCATTTTTATTGTTTACTGACAGCAATCGACAGTGGACAACTCACCGTCATATCACAGGTTTATTATTCAGCGTCACGCATCCGTTTGCAATCGCAGCAGCAAAGAAAATCAACACATCAGTTTGCCGCTGGCAAAAAACATCCCAAAAGATCTATCAATATCATAAGTGGTAGAGCTGCACGATAAACTCAGTGTCACCATTTTTTTTTTTCGGAATTAAACTAAATAACGTAACGAAATATTATTGCTGGAGTCTATTTAAAAGTGTTTGATTTAAACTATTAAAACACACATACATGTATATACACACACACATACATGTATATACACACACACACACACACACACACACACACACACACACACACACACACACACACACACACACACACATACATAACATCCACGCTTTTTCATTTTATTTAATATTTTATACTTTTCATTTGTCACTGGTCTTAGTACACTATATAACTACAGAAGAGTCAAGTTTTAAATAGGAAAAAAAATTTTTTTTTGAACACGATGCTAATCGTCTAATTTGATTCAATGATCTATGCTAAGCTATGCTAAAAGTGTTATCGCCAGACCCAGAGATCGGCCGAACAGATTCAAAAACAGCAAAACTCAACTTTGAGTTGGAGAATGTGCCTATTTCCAAAAAAAGTGGAGTGTTGATTAAACTAAACATGCTCTCTCTGTGTCAGCGATAGACACGGCGAGTCATTTTTTAATACTGGGATGGAATGGGTGTTTGAGCGATTAATCGCGCAGCTCTAATGAGAAGTGTCGTGTGTACCTGGCAGCTGGAAGGGGCTGGATGGCCCAGAGCTTGCAGGAGAGTTGGGGTAGGTGCCGCTGCTGGCGGGAGACGGAGGATAGGGCGAGTTTGGGGAGATGGGGAAGGAGCTTCCTCCGCTGTGCTGCTGGAAGGACTCTGGGAAGGTGGCGTTGAGGGGCATGTGAGGCTCGTTGTGACTCAAGTTGCGAAACTGCACCAGCAGACTATGCTGAGGGTTGAACTCGCTGTGTCGTGGCACCAACACCGGAGGGAGCACTGAGAAAAGAGAACACTATTTTAAACATCATTCTGATTTAAATATTTATGGCAGTCCTGCATCCTTGACATCTGGGTGCTGATTGGCCGACTCCGGCTCCAAGGTAATGGCTAAGGCTCCAACAGATCAGTTTTCTGGCTTCAACAGAAATGCGTTTTCTCTTCTGAATGACATGTGATATCTGCCCTTGAAAAGCTCAATACAGCGCACATCTCGATCTAAGCAGAGGGCAACAGAGGTTACAGAGATCAGAAGGCCTCTGGGGGCGAAGGATATCTGATAGTCAACACGGTCTATACTGCTGGATATGCAGAGGAAATAATAGGCCATATAGCCTCGCAGGGGACGTATATGTGGACCAGTCTGCTGGTTTTCGGTCTGTTTTTTGTTTGCTTGCCATCAACAACAGCTTATCGGAAGAACACTGCTTTTGCAGAGAGATGAAACCAGCTGATAAGTATTTAATGATGTGTGATTGATCAAATGAGCTTTAACATAGTTCAACAAAAAATATGAATCTGCTAAGACTGGTGGTATACTGGTTGAAAAAAAGTAGTACTTTTTATTCTTAAATATTAATACCGTTACACTCAAGAAGTAATTATATTTATGATATATTATAAAACTTTTAATATATTTTTACTATTATATAATTTTTACTATTTTTTTATTAAATAAATGCAGCTTTGGTAAACATTATACATTTCCAAGCAATAGTGTACCAGGTGTTATTTTAGTATTACTGAAATACAATAACAGTTTTTTATACTTATATATTTTTTGCATTTTAAATGAGTACTGAGTAAGCGGGGGTTTTTTTTGTCCTTTTAATTATTTTATTTTTAATGTCTTTATTGCTGTTTGTTTTATTTCAATCTGAGTTTTAATCTCCATAATTTTAGTATAAAGCAAAAAAAAAAAATGCTCAAATTAAAATGAAAGTAAATGAAAATGAGTAATGTTGCTTTGGAAAGTAATTGTTTTTATTTTATTCCATCCATTTCAGATAACAAAAATACTATATAATCACCCTGAAGTGTACTTATAGCTTTTCCATAAATGTGCAAAGAAAGTCTTAATATAGCTTTACAATGAGAAGTAATATAAATGTGTCGGTCTTGACTTACCAGGACTTTCAACTCGTTTGTAGTGATACGGGTTGATGCACACTTCTTTCTGTTTGGAACCGAACGGATACTCGCACACCTCAAGGGGTTTGAGCTCGTGATGGGACTGCAGGTCGGGCCAGCGCCACACGCGGCAGTAGATGACGTGAGGCAGGCCTTTCCTGTGGGACACCTGCAGCCGCCCATCCAGCGACCGGGGGATGGTCACACATTTGCTGGGCTGTCCGGGGCTGCTGAGGGCTTTCTCCAAGTCCTCCATGGCGCCCTTTTTCTTCTTCAGCTTCTTCACCAGGGCATCCACGGCCTTTTCCGCCCATTTTTCCTCCTCGTCGCCCTGCTTCCAGCCCAGCAGCCGCTTCACCGCCGGGCTGGTGAAGGAGAACAGACTGGACATGGAGGTCATAGTGCTGGGCTGCACCAGGAAGCAGGATCTGAAGCGCTCTCGGTCCGCAGTGTGCCAGGAAGACGATTATGTGTGTGTTTGTGTATGTGGGGGTGGGGGTTGGGGAGTGGACGAGCTTAGCCTTGTACGACCAAGGACAGGAAGTCGAAGCAGGACGCAGCTGCTGGTGCTCAGGGCTCAGGAAGGCCTGCAGTGAAGCGGGAAGGGGGTGGAACTGGGTCACAACCACTCCGAGAATTAGCGTAAAGGGCGTTTGAGAAATTAAGGCTGAAAACAACGATGAGATGACTATTAGATATTAGAGACTAATCCATGCCAGATACAGGCTGCGGTCAGAGGCTGGCACTTTGAGATGGGGCACCTGCAAAAAAAGAGAGTGACATCAGTTTGGAAATCAGATGCATGTATATCATTCATAATGATGACAAAGATTGCACAGAATGCATCTCCTATACTATATAGGCTTTTGTTTGCATGTAATCTGCGGCCTTATGCGTGACCCTGGACCACAAAACCAGGCAATGAGGGTCAATTTTTTAAAATTGAGATTTATGCATCCTCTGAAAGCTGAATAAATAAGCATTGATGGATGGTTTGTTAGGATTTGGATCATATTTGGCTGAGATGCAACTATTTGGAAAATCTGGAATCTGAGGGTGCAAAACATCTAAAGAGAAAACGGCCTAAAAAGTTGTTCAAATGTTCTTATTACTAATCATAAAATTATGTTTTGCCATTTACAATATTAAAATGTACACAACATTGTCAGTGAAACTGATCTTTATTTAATATCCTAATGATTTTTGGCATAAAAGAAAAACCTATGCAATATCATTGCTGATTACTACAAATATACCCATGTGACTTACGGCTGGTTTTGTGGGCCAGGGTCACCTATTATCATCTGACAAGACGTACAGAATATTTTGTACTTCACTCAAAACTTAATATTTAAGTAACAGTTCACCCAAAACTGAAAATTCGGTCATCGTTTACTCACCCTGAATAAATTGCCAAACACACAGGAAGATATTTTAAAGAAAGTTTGAAAGCGATTTGTTCATTCGTGCATTAGCAATATCCTATTGGCTCTGTACTGGAATTAGTTTGAAAGAATCAGAAGATGAACCAATCAATTCTCTTTCCGGATCATACTGCAATGGCTAAACCTTATGAGGGCTATCACGCAATGAACGAATGACTCAGACCCGAGGACAGATAAGAAATGAGGTGAGCTTTTCATAGCAATATAGTGTTGCATTGTCTGTTGTGTGATCAGCATTTACACAAGTAGAAGAAATGTTAGGGAAGTGACATAATTATGTTTTGCTAAAATAAACAAAATGACTTTTTCATTTTGCTGAACGAGACCCGAAGGTCGTTAAAATTGATCCAAACTTCCCATTGTTATCTCACACCAGAAGGTAAGGGTCAAAATAATAAAGAAAGCCTCAAGATGTTAAAATAAGACAAAGGCAGCTTTAAAATAAGATAAAACAATTGGGAAAAAACAAGATATTTCCTATTTAAAAGTAAACAAATGTAAATATCATAATGATCTCCCAATATCATTTTTATACTGAACACACTTTTTTTTATATACATATCGCTATAAAATAAAAACAAACAACTGGAGTAATTACGTAAATTTTAATGACTTTGAATTTTAATTAATTTTGATGTGCGGAAACTAGGATTGTTCAAAGATTAAAATCATTACAAGAGATGCGGAAACCAATTACCCTATATGACAGGGTCTTCGAATATTATTGTGGATAATGGGAAGCATCGGAGGCAAAAAGGTTTGGTAGCACTGATGTAAAAAAATATTATCCCTCAAATTTTAACTTACAAAGTCCATTAGCGCTTTATGGGTGACAAATGCTACAAGCTATTCAGGTCTTCAAAGTGCTGAAAAACTCTGAATAGTAGAGTTGACTATTTACAAGTTAACACATGAAAACACTGTCCGAAGAAACCACTACTGCCTACTCGGTTGTAAAAACCACACACTTACGCACACATCTGAGGTCTTGGAGATAACTGTTAGGATGTACTCATCTGCCATGTGTTATGGTGAACTACAACAGACTCATTGTGTTGGACCTGTAAGCAACAGCCTCCCGTTGCCCCACCCAGGGAGCTCCCAGATCGAGACGAGCGGAGCGCCGCACAGCTGCTGAAAAAGTTGCAAGTGTAACCAGGACAGAAAGGATATAAGACCTCTGAGAGGCACTTCCTGTAGCCACATCCCTTCCCCTTGACCTCTTCGGCTGCCAAACATCAGCCCATTGGCTCTTCGGGGACAAAATGTTACTATTCAAAGCGCTTCCCACTCCCAGACCACTACAGTGTTTGTCCTGTCAAACCACACTGTGCTTTATGTAAAACGAGACTGATGGATCGGTAATCATTGTTAGTCAAAGGCACAGTTAAGACGGGCGAACAACAGCCAAGCATCTCCAAACAGTAAGTAAAGTAGGTCATCTCTTCTCACTCCACTGTCAGTACAACAGAGCTTCCCCGATATTGTTCAGACCCTGATTGTGTACAGACACATACATATACAACGGAAGCAGGAGCAAATCAAACTAGCCCTGACATTAATAGCACATGCTGTAATTGACAAGTCATTGTCTTCCACCAGGAGTACAGATCTAATTTTCCAGTGCATCAGATGAATTAAAGGTTAGGTTAGGAATTATTCAATATACACTATTGTTCAAATGTATTGGGTTAGTAAAGTATATAGTTTCATGTGTCCACCAACGCTGCATTTATACAATAAAATCAGCAATACAGTATACATTATTTTCAATGTATTCCTTCTAATGGGCTTTTCTTATAATAGTTAACGCTGAAAATAGCTGCCTAATATTTTTGCGTACACTAATCACTTCCTCAGGTTTCTTCATTTGTAACGTTTTAAAAGTTGCAATGTGATACTCGATGCTTAAATCTAGTCCTTCGTAAAATTGCAGTAACCCTAAACAGGCACAAATAAGTATGCGGAAATATGCATATCATGTGAGCCATGACGTTTGCATCTAAAAAAAACAGTATGCGTCAAAAGTCTTTAAGATTGGAGAAGTCACCCGTCATGGTCACTGTAACAAAAACTAAACTATTTACTGTGGAAAAAAAGCACCTGCATTTCACTGGGGGGCGGATGTCTGTCACTGATTTAATTCCTGTTTTACAATTTTTGTATGTACATAGTCCTGCTCTTGGATTCTCACACACACCGTGCCAAAGTTACACGCCTATAGTACAAGCTGTCTGCAGACAAAAAAAAAAAAAAATCCGTCTCACAAAAACACAGTACATTTTTTCTTATGCAAAAGAGGCGAGTGCAAAGTCTGCTCTTTGGTCTGTTTTTAAGTGCACCGTTCACGTTTGTCACTTTTTCCGTTTTGAATATGAACAAATAAAAAATCTTTCTGGTAGACCTTTTCGGTCCGATTGAATCTGGACAAATTCAGCTACCTTTTGGCCTAAAACTTTATTTTTTTTTATTAGCTTTGAGCACAACATCCCTGTTAAAATTTGATAGAAGCTGTCAAACCGATAAAGCAAGCACAGAAACAGCATGTTCTGTATATTAAAAAAACCAAAAACAAAACACCGGTGCTGTCAATAGAGCGTGTCTTCTATAGAAACTCAACACTACTTTAATCTGCTCTATGGCTGTGTAGCCATTCACACAGAACACGTTTTTCCATTCCAGGGAGCTACTTTTCCATTGTTTTTCTATGCAAACACACGCATGACAGACGTGCATTACAGCTACGCTCGCATCTGGTGTTATTTGCAGTGTCTCACACGAGAGACGTGTTTTCAAGAGCTTTTACATACTGTGCCGCTGATCAATGCCAGTTCCAAAGCAGTGCACCAATCATAAGAGCTATGAGGCAGGGCGATCGCGGCAAGCTTCTGTTAACAGTAGCAAGCTGGCACGACAATAGTTTTATTTAATGGCAGCATTGCAGAGAAGGTACTCATAATGGATACCTTGAATTATATAACATTTCTACAAGCGATTAACCCAACATGTTCCTTCAAAAACGCTTGGATTCTCCATCAATCCTTCTGTTAGCCTATTTCTATTACTTCTGTAATCGCTTCCCGTCTCGGGAACCTCGCTTTCTACGCCGTGCTTCTTTTCAAAACCAACCTCGGACGCAAAGATGTGTTCTGTGTGAATGGCCCTTAACAGTGTGAACGGTAAAAATCAAGCCAGAGACTGAATTCCTGAAATCTGCCATTACGCTCAATGAGTCGGCACACGCCGAAACGCTTTGCTTATCAGCAGAAACAAGTAATCAAGCACACTCTGCCTCGATTGCTGAGGGACCGATGATAGCGACGCTTTAACAATAGGAAGTACAGAGCTCAGATCAGCAATATAGAAGCTCAATACACAAACACACACTTCCCTGCTCCCTATCTCCATCCTGCCGCTACACTCCGCCGCTCCATTTGCAAAATGAGAAGCATTAACCGTATTGATTTTTCTAGAAGTCGCAAAAGCCTCCCACTTAAAGCTTTTACTCTTTCTACGCTCCTATTTCATGGGGAGAGAGACATTTTGCTTTAAAAGTGCAGAAGAAAGGCTTGGAGTGAGGCTACAATGGCCATAAAAAGAAAATCGACGGCCATCCGTTTCATCCCAAATAACGAAAACAACGTTAAGATGCTGACCGCAACCGCAACATGATTATCAGAAAACGTGCATCTTGATGCCGCTTTATAATTGTGATATACATTCAAGAGCAGAGCCATTTGCGAAATTACACGTGAAATCGGCTTTCTAAATCACAATGGAGTCACATTTTGACACTAATAGAGCTCCAGACCGAGGAAGAGGTGCTTTTATTGCGGATCAACTGATTTATTACGAGGACTGCCATGCAGTCGCGATGCCTCTAGTGGGCTTCAACCCATGCATTATGCTTAAAATCCGATTACACATACAATTAGGAATAATAGCCAGATTGCAAAAGCCATCTAATATTTCAGTGACATTTAAGAGCACGGCAGATGCAAGACACAAGCACAGCCTTGCAATTTTATCAGTTTGAATTCGATCAGAAAAATATGGCTTTCTTAAAAGCACAGAACAAGATCTCTTCTTCTAAATAAGGAGGAGAGCCGTCACACCCATCCAAGACAAAGATGCAGTCATTCAGAGGGGGGCCGTTTAATTGCTCGACACCATCCAGTCTCTCCATCCCCGGAGCATTACATCATCCACGCAAACAGGGATAGACCTCCTTTACGCTGCACATAAACAATTACCATTCCATTGTTCTCCACGCCTGAAACACTACAAAAGAAAAGCAGGCATCCGAAGGTACACGTCTGCGACATTCATTTCAATCGATATGATTCAGGATCGGATTATAGCTCGAGATTGGCAACAGATGCGAGCGCTCACATGAACATCTACGAGACAGATGTTACACGTTGGCAGACATTCAGAGGCTCTCAATGGAAACCAATTGCGCTGTCGCAAAAATGCAAAAGACGAAACTTCAAAACAAGAAGCAAAATACGAAGCGAATGCAATTCCAAAAAAAATGTTTATCTGAAAAAGTTAAAGCTCGAGATCTTAAAATCGACTCATTTTTAATGTCAGTGTGACTAGCCATTTAAAAAAAGCTTTCGGCTATGAATATTTTAAATCGTGTTTGCAACGCTTACGAATGGGACTTCGCTTTCGTTCTGCTTAAAAGAAAGCGTACACGAGCGATGAATGAATACTTACAGAAATTTAATCTCTCATATAGAAGACTGCTAAGGAAAACCAATTGTATTTAACTTGCAGATTTCGCTTGCTGACAAGACCATCATTCACGCATCACCATTAGAGAAATAAAGCAATGCCACGCTTTGATAAAGCAGAATCTTATTAAGCGGTGAATGAAAGCCAGCAAACGTGGTGATGCTGCTCTTTGAAGGCATTCCATCTCTGATAACACATTTCAAGATGACTGTATCTAAACCTCCCCTTGGCCAAGGTCAAAAACAAGCCGGCGTCGTCTGAATGCGTTTCTACCACGAACTGATGTTATAACGCTCGAAAAGGTGCATCCTTTATCTCTGTGCGCCAAGGACAAAATATGATTTTTGAAGACAACAAAAAAAACCAACTCTTTTTAAACAAATCCCCAATCAAACACACAGCACCTAATACACTTTTTCGCATCTTTCTCCAAATGTTTCAAGGATGTGCACCATGCACACCGGCTCAAACGCAAACTTTGACCCTCATGTAGACGATTTAGTCGGTAGACTAGAAGCAAACATCTGTGAACGTGTCGATCTGTGGAGAGATTTAAACGAATATCGCTGAAGACACGCTCACTGACCGCAACACCAAGCGAGGTGCCCATCCAGACAGCATTTTGGGCATCACGGGAACGTTTAGAAAGTCCGAAGCGAGGCAGAACGGACCGAAATGCCCCAAAAACGCTGTCTGAGTGGGCAGCACACCAGGTTTTGAGACACAGCCAGTAAGACACGCCACGACACGCACATCTTTCCTCACAAGAATGCGAACAGTAACTTTCTTCGACTATACACTAATTATTATTATTAAACAACCTTTGTGTAACCCGTCCTCTTGGGGTTTTTGTATATAAACACGCGCGACTCCGTGCGAAATCATAAATATTTATTAGCTGAACAGACGAGGAGCGAAGCTAAGCTACGTTAGCCGCAACTTTGCGGGATTGAGTTCAAAACGCGGCTTTTCGGTTTAAAATCAAACCGCTTTCGCTACAAAAAGACCCGTAACTTGCAAAAAAACTCGATATATACATTTTAGATGCGTTCTCGGTGCCTTTGTCTTTTTCTGTATTGCGCGAAAACTTACCGATAGCCGAGTTGCTACACAGCCAAGTTAACGTTAGCCGTTCAGATTCGCTTAACGTTAATTAAACCCGAATAACCCCCGCGACCTCAAAACAGCCGCCTGCAATCCGTTTCAACCGTTTCGAAAACTCCTTTCAGAAAATGCGAATGTGCCCCGTTCACGTGTTTTTTTTCCTCGCCTCATTCGCACAGAAAGGAAAGAAAAAACAGCAAGGAAACTTTTTCAATCACTTCTAAACACCCCCCCTGCGGAAAAAAAGCCACCATCCCTGTAGGAATAAAGTTGATAAGTGACCACCGAACCGTCTTTATCGGCTAGATGTATTATCATTAGATTGCATACCTTTCGTGAAATGGTGTAGCGTCTGTCGACCTTTGCTCTGTTTTACAGACACCGACATGAAGGAGTTTTTTTTTCTTTTTTCCTCCCTCTCTTTCCCTCGTCTCTCACCAGTCCTGGCGTCAAACAGACTGGAGGCGAATCACATTACTGAATATCAATCCGCCCGTTTGACAACCTACTACTCTTCTGTGCCTGCGGATGCGCTCGAGATCATCAAAAGATGCCTGTGATTATTGGTGTCTAATATTGAATTATGTGAGTATTGCGGTTTCTCTTTAGTGGTTGTAAGATGGACGACATTAGAAGGCATTTACTAACAGTCGAATGCTTCTGTTGCAGTATTAAGGTGTACTATTATGTTATTAGTGTCCATCTAACTTGCTATCTATCCTTCTATCTGGCCCTAAACGTGATGCTAATAATTATTATTATTTAGTTATTTGTTTCGGTATTGCCTTTATTAAGATTTATGGATATATTGCCACTCTGATCTATATATATATATATATATATATATATATATATATATATATATATATATATATATATATATATATATATATATATACACACATATATATATATACACACACACACACACACATATATATATATATATATATATATATATATATATATATATATATATATATATATATATATATATATATATATAAACAATACTGGAGCACATATAGATTGATATGAACGCGTGCATATTAAAAAAAAAAAAAAAAAAAAACATTGTTATGGTTTTCATGTTTCCAACAGACAAATAATACAAATAATAATTATTACTATATATGATATATTATTATGTCCAACCTTTCGGTGCGTAAGCAGATTAATTAAAAAAAATAGGCAATGCAATTGATTTTATCTGCTTTATCGACTTATTTTAATACATTAGCCAAAAAAATATATATATTAAAAGCGACTTCTAACATTACACATAACATTAGTCGATATGCTTATTTTTTTTATAGGCTGCTGTATCTATTCATGTCGATACTGTCTAGAAAACAAACAGCCTAGCTTGCGTACAGCACTCGACACAATGAGGAACCACCAAATGCACTAAGATCTATAGTCTATATAAAGGCGGAAGGATACAGCCGGGTGCCGTGTCATGCAAGCGCTGTCCCGAAGTTGTGCTACGGCCGTGACGTCACGAAAGTTGGCTCCACTCTGTCTGGCTTTTAAAACTTCAGCAGTTCAACAACCAATAGTGAGTGAGTAACGCGGTGCACGCTCGCTCGCGCACACACACGAGGTCATATTCAAAATAATTAGTTATCTATCTATCTATCTATCTATCTATCTATCTATCTATCTATCTATCTATCTATCTCTCTCTCTCTCTCTTCTAGTGGATGTAAACTATTTTTTGCAATCAATAAGCATACAATTAATTACATTTTTATGCAAGTGAAAAGTAGTTCGTTTAAACTAGCCGGTTTGTAGATAAATAATATGTTTTAACAGTGTATGATACTTTGTAAATCGCTTTGGATTGACTGTGCAGATGTGAAAACATCTTCATTCGGGTTTTTCTTCTTCCAAGTTTGTGTCTTTGAGTGAGTGAAGAGCCCTGATGTCGACATGAATGAGCCAAAGGGGAAGTGTGCACTCAAATTAATCTTTAATTCGTCTTTATCTGAACATTATGTCGACATCCTTAGTTGTTAATCTATTTATACACTCCCTGTTTAAAACACTTCGGTGGTCTAGTTTAAAGACTCACAGTCCGACCATCACAGCTATCATTGTTATACATATACATATATATATATACCATATATACACACATATACATATATATACACAGACATATATACGTATGCAGTTAGAGCAACATATATATATATATATATATATATATGTTGCTCTAACAGCCTGTGTGATGAATGAAACAAGGAGGCAGATCCTAAAGCAATCACTAGGGGTCAGTCTTCCTCTTCAAAAAGGAAAAAAATTCTTTACAAAATCTTTTACATTTATGTTAATACCTCTTTAAACAATTCCTAAAATGTAGGTTTTAATCTTCACATGAAAATGCACGTAGAAGATACAATACATTTAGTCCGGACAATATTCCTGAACAGCTGAAGACACCTGAAGTAACAAACAACAAGTGTATTAAGCAGCATTAAATGAACCATTACTCTTCCCGAGGTGTTTTCTGTGCAGTTTAAGGCGATTAGGTTTAATTTCTGTCCCCGTTTCACTTTGTGTCTCCAGCAGGCATCTTCACAGATTTTGTTCACGCAAGGGTCGGCCTTTCACAAGCTGTGAGTTTTATGGATACTGGAAACCTGGTTCCACAATCTGTTCTCGCTGGGTGTCCTGCAAGTGATATAAGAGAGCCATTGTGGGGCGAGCCCACACAGCAAAAGGCCAAATCAGAGGGCAGCATACGCAGAGCAGGTCATGTGTGTTGTCAAAGTCATCCACCCAGATCCCAAAACATCTGCGTCTGTCTGTAAGCACCGAAGAAGCACTCACTCTCTTCGGTTTCAGAAATCTAAACAGTTCGTCTCTTTTACGTCGCTGCCTTTTTCTGAACGAGCGCTGAAGCTTGGCCGGGTTTTGTTACTGTAAGCCTTTCCATCAATGAAAACTCGCTCTGTCACTCCAGCTAAAAGAGAACAGCTGCACGCAATACAAAGATTTAATATGAAACTTATGACTAGCGTGAAATGACTGCCCTAAATTCCATTTATGTTTGATTGCGGCTCTGACTTCATTGTGCAAGTTTCAAGCTGCCAGACGCCGGTATTTTTGCTCCGCGTAGACCAGCATGCTTTAAAAAGTGGAGTGTGTACAATGGTTGGGTTTAAACAGTCATCTATAATGCTTGGTCCTACCCTTAAAGGAAAAGTACACCCAAAAAAGAAAATTCATCAGATCATTTTGCATTAATGGATGCTATGCAGTGAATGGGTGCCGTCAGAATTAGTCTAACATCAAAACACACTGACGTATTTGTTTAAAACGGTTAAGGACCGGTTTTGCTTGCGAACAGTGTTTTATCTGTGCATATTTCGCTCCCGATTCACACGAGATGGCTTATATTATGCAAATGTGAAGAACAGAGGAAGCAAACGTTGGTGGATCGGATCACTTGCGAATTACTGCGGCACATTTGATTTTTTTTCTTTTAAAAAAGGTGCAACCTAACGAAGACCTAATTGTATATCTTTCATCTGAATACAGTAAATGTAGATATATGACTGCATGAAGCACATTTCTGATACACAGAGAGTGAAAAACCACATTATATTGAGCCATTAACGGCCGCACATGTGTTTCCCATTAGAAAGGTCCTCCACAGACAAAGATATCCCACAATAGCCATGTGTAGGTGTGCTGGAGACCGCTTTCGATAAAACGTACGAGATTTACGCATCTTGGTTCAAAGCAGGCCGGAAATCGCCATCAATAATGCCAGATATAACAACGATTTACCAAATCTGATAATCTGATTTCAATTTAGAGGGTCGGAATAGTAGACGAGGAAAAAAAAAGTCTGAATGCTCTGGATTAAAACCAAACGGAAACAGACATCGCATTATTTCTAAAGGTCTCAGACAGGTCTCCTACAGTGTAACTCTGAATGTAATACAGATGTAGACTTATTAGACCTGACATTTGTTTTCCGTGCAGTGCCGTAATGGCGTGGATGAACGCGGTTCAGCGAGAGGAGATGAGTATCCTCAATATTTTTCAGCACATTGACCTTTTGGTTGCTACGTGCCTACTGTAACAATAACTTAAGCAGCGTTTTTCCGGCAGGTTCCGGTAGCACTAGACCCCACTGCCCTCCGCGACACCAAACAGGCCGCTCTGGGAGCTAAATGCTGCTGGAATGTTTCTTCGGGCTGCCAGCTGAGAAAGGGTACTGCGCACATATGTTTCCTACTCCGGCTCTGTTGGGCAGCTTTGAGACATCCCATCCCATCCCATCCCATCCCAGGAGCGCCGCAGGGGACGCCAGCGCTGTTTACCGTCCTCAAATGTTTCCAGAGCGTACATAACAAGCGCAGTAAAGCAAAATGGCAGGTTTAAACAACAGGCACCTTTCCTTTTAAAGCCGTTACGGGAGCTACAGAGGCCTCGATTTGATTCCGGTGGCCGGGCGGGATCCAAACACGGCGCGTCTGCTCTGAACGGGGGGCGAACAATGCTGAATGTAAATAACAAAACGCAATTAACCACATCGTTGTGAGTTGAGGATGACAAATTAAGTAGGTTTTACAACTTCTAAAGACCCCATGAAATTAAAATATTTTTTTATTGCTTTTATTATATGAGAATTGGCTTTAAGGTACATTTAAGTGTACTTGAAGAACAGAAAGTAGCAAAATTAACATTTCTATCTGGGAAAACAGAGCAAAATACTGCACTATACAACGATGACCATGGATAAATTGTTTATTTATCCTATTCAAGTAATGTTAAGTAAATATTACTATCTAAGGCACTTTTTATTTCCTCTGTACAAAAACGTTTTGCTATTAGCAGTTATTTTTGCTATTTAGCAGTTTTGCTACTGTGTTGGATTTGAAGGGGTCCTGGAGCACTTCCGGGTCCTGAAGCGCAACAAACTGCCCTACAACAACGCCTGGCTGTCCGTGGTTTTCAGTGTTGTTTACATATCTGTCTGTCTTTTTAATATACAATAGACAAACCATTCATCAGTCAACGCATCTGCTGAGCGTTGTCTCTTTAAAACTGCAGTGAACTGATTCAAATGATTCGCTACGCGCTCCGAAGTCAAAATCTACATAAAAAGATTCACAAACCCGCTTAAAGGGAGGGTTGACTGTTTTTTTCTAGGCTTTATTGTATTTATGGGGTGCAGTCTAACGTGTGTTAATGCTCTGTTTAATAAAAACGCATTATTGTTCACATAATTTGCCTTTATTCAACATCGCTCTGTTCCTTCTCTAAAAGACGCGAGGATCATTTCCTGTTTTATGAAGCCCCGCCCTAAACTGCGCCATGGGCTCTGATTGGTTAGATAATCTAGTATGCACGTTGTGATTGGCTAAACCACCCCTGGAGCCTGTCCCTCATCTATCAACCGATTCAATTCACCAGACCGCAAGAACTAAATTGATTTCGATATTTGAATCATTGATATTTGTATTCAATTATTGTTGTACCTGATTGTATTAGAGTGTTACTCAACGTAAAAAGACGAACACAAAACAGGTAAAATATTTTTAAGCTTAATTCAGAATAATTTCTTGACACAGTATTATTGTTTGCTTGGTTTTAGAAATGCTTAAATGTATGTGGCTATTAATTATTTAATATTTCATTTAATTCCACTTAATTTGTTATTAAGGCCTATGCTTATTTTTTTAATCAATTTAAACCCGTTTGCGCCACGAAAATAAGCAATTTGTTAAATCTACCTTGTTTTTTGGTACTTAAATTATAGTCATAATCATCAGCCTGTACACATACATTAATAAAACATTGACGTTTTAACATTTATGCAATATGTAAGTACAGTGTAAATTCATGGGCTAGAAATATATTTTTTTGTAGAAACCTGCGTGTTTAGCTAGGCCTATACTTGCCTTTTTAAATGCATTTTAAAGGCATGAAATTAAGGTGTTTATATTTGATCAAAGATGAGTTTGAAGGGATAAAATGAGCAGAACGAGAGAATGCGGAGAGATTATTTAGTCATGAATAATGGGAACAAGCAGACTTTTAAATTATCATCCGAGTGAGACTTTTAATCGCCACACATTAATCACCACATTATGACATCCACCACATTGTGAACTGACAAACCGGCTCGTAACAGACAGAGCAAACTACATTCAAGGGCACCGGCTAGTTATACGTAAACTATAACTCTGTGGCTACAAAACGGTCACGTTTATTAAGAAATATGCAGACAGTGATCTTTGGTTCTTCGCAAAACATCTTTGGTGTAATATAGCAGATAATCTGCGCACGTTTACATTGTAGACCACGGGAAATGAAGACATAAATTTGGTCTGTGTTTTTTTTTTTTTTTTTTTTTTTTTATATGTGCCCAAATAGCATTCGTTCCAGCTTAAACCATGCAAACATGCTATATCAAATACAACAACCAAATCATTACAAAAAACGATAAAAAAGAAATACAAAATGTTAACCGACATCCGATTCAAATAATTCAGACAACGGGAGCTGAATGAATATCCAAAACGTAACAAATCGCTGTCGTGAATTTGAAAAATTCGTCCAGATGAAAAAAAGTCACAATCTTGCAATGCTGAACCGTTTTCCATTTTCAGCGTTATGTACTTCGTCGCCCTGGATTTCCTTAGCCTTTAATTATCTCTCCACCGTGTGCTCCCATCCTTTTGAAGTGGCAGAGTTTCAAACGAACTACAGTTTTACTTCGCAGAGCTCTGTTTACTGAGACATCGGTCTGCTGCTGTGACTTCTCAGGACCTTCTGGAAGAGATCATCTGTAATGCGGCAAGAAATATGTATTATTTGTTTTCTTCGGCGCAAACGGTTTGTTAATTGCATCTATGTGGAAAAAAAGTGCATGCATACCGTTTTTCACTACTTGAGTCCCAGCCTGGGATCAGAAATTTGAGAGTTAGATATATTTCATTTATTTTGACAATTCAAAAAGCAATTGAATATCAGCTGGCAGGTAATAGCCGACGGCGTACTCACCCTCACAGCGGAGGTGCGTCTGATCGTGGAGCCTTCGGCCTGGTCGTTCACGATTTTAGGAGCTGCAGCAAAAAGGCATGCCACGCTGTTATGAAGCGCTGAAATAAGATTGCTTTTATCGTGGCGGCTAAGAAAAACCGATTCATGACTTACGCAGGGGCTTTATGATTGCATCAACGGCGTGCACAACTCCATTGGTGGCCATCAGATCAGTCTGGACAACAGGAACCCTGTTCACGTATACGGTGGAGTTACGCTGAAGGGGAGGACAAAATCAGAAGGTACTGTAAGGATTATCACTGAATAATTTATGAACGCTTACTTAATGCTTATAAGGTTACAGCATTTCTTAAAAAGAAATTAAAGGTTAAACTTGTGTTTTTTTTCTGCTGTAAACAAAAAGATAGATATTAAAGAACCGTTTCCACAGAATGCCGGTTAAGAGTGATTCATCTTTTATATAAGGAATAGTTTCAGTAAATAAAAAAATAGGAAAAGAAAGAACAGGGTAATTATTTAACTAAAAACATAAAGAATTACTTGAAATAAAATAAATGTTATATATAAAACTAATATATATATATATATATATATATATATATATATATATATATATATATATATATATATATATAAATAATAAAATAATAATAAATAAATAATATATATTCAATTTAATTTAAATTATTTTCAGTTTAGTTTGCATTGTACTTAAAGGTAGCAAAACAAAAGCTAAAACTGATATAGAAATGTATAAATATGGAATAAAATAATATAATAATGGATAAAATGATTTTGACAAAATTAAAAAAATTTAAAGTTTAAAAGTATAAATAAACAAGCAAAGAATATGTTTATACGTTTCTATGTAAACGAACCATTTTTGTGTGTGTTTCACAGAATAACAGCATATATATATATATATATATATATATATATATATATATATATATATATATAATATATATGTATACTTAAAATTGAGCAAATAATGACGTAAATTTGAATTTTTGGGGAAACTGAGCATAGTGTATACTGAAAAGTTAAGTGGTTGCAAAAAATGACCTAAATATGTAGCTAAAATAAATTGTTTGCAACCACTTACCTTGTAATGGTAAATTTAACGAATCGTGTTTTTTTTTCCAGTGATGTTCTACCGTTTAAAAGTTTAGACTTAGTAAGTTTATCGACTCAATAACGAGATGAAACTGATAGTTGAGTACTGACAGTGCCTAACTCCAGTTTATCTCCTGTCATGGGCTTCACTCTGGTATGGGAGGTCACCGCGCCGCTGACCAGGAACTCCTCACCAATGTGGTATCTCAGAAGGTTTGCCAGCTCCTTGGGGTCTCCTGCGTACAGAAAAGCAAGGACACAGCAGATGTCAGGTATATGCCGCACATAAACGAATCTGTGTATTGACGCACTGAACATCTGCTTTTCTAACACATGTGCCGACGCAGGAGACATTACTCATGAGCTTGTTGAGGTCTGCGGGGGGCATTGCGCTGAAAGCGGCATTGGTCGGGGCGAAGAAGGTGTAGGTCCCTTTTTTGTTCAGGAGCTCCGTCAGGCCTGCCCTCTGAATGGCGCCGACCAAAGTGCTGCACGGATGAGAGCTCATTAAGGCACGTTATTAGGAGTGTATCTTTAGGCGCTAGAAGACAGCTAGACTGACAGCTCAGAATCTACCCAGGTCATTAGAAATCTGAGGTAATTACAGCCTCGAGTTCGAACACGCAAGGTTTTGAGAGACTGACACTGAATGTGGGCGAGAAACGGCAGCTGCAATTTTCCTTTCAATAAGACTGTGAAAACAGTTATGCCCTTTATGGTGGAAAACATTTTCTTCTAGGTTTTTATAGGGTATTTTTGTTAAATCGCCGCTGATGTGAGGTTAAACCTTTTGTACTCTGAAATGCTTTCAGAATGGCTTAAATGGTCATAAGCACCGTATTTAAAGTAAATAAAAAAATAGGAAAAGAAAGAACAGGGTAATTATTTAACTAAAAACATAAAGAATTACTTGAAATAAAATAAATGTTAGTTATATAAAACTAAGTTAGTATATAAAGTATAGTATATAAACTTAGTATATAATAACTAATATATATATATATATATATATATATATATATATATATATATATATATATATATATATAATGAAATAATAATAAATAGGAATTAAATAATATATATTCAATTTAATTAAAATTATTTTCAGTTTAGTTTGCATTGTACTTAAAGGTAGCAAAACAAAAGCTAAAACTGATATGGAAATGTATAAATATGGAATAAAATAATATAATAATGGGATAGTAAATGATTTTGACTAAATTAAAAATATATACAAAATTACTAAATATTTAAGGTTTTAAATCTTAAAGATTTACTTTAAGAAATCAAAATATGAAAATAGAAAATGAATCTCATAGATACTAAAATAACGCTGTTCCAAGCCCATACAGCTACATGTCTTATGTGGAATACAAAAAGTGAATTTAAAAATGTTGTCTTGTTTCCAGATAATAAAAAGGCATGGCATTTGGGCTGTCAAGCTCTAAAAAGCAGCGTAAAAACACCATAAACTTAGACTACACCACTAAATAGCTTTTTCTTGCCGGCGCCTTTTGTCGCCAAATGCAGTTTGTTTACATCTGTCTTCTGACCAAATGCCATTCACATCAGTGGGGCCACACGTGATTCGAATTCAAGATGTTCTTATCTCCTAATACTGAATATACAGCGGAAAGCCATACTGCTTCGAAATGACATTCAGGTGAGAAATTGATAGCAGAATTTAATTAACTGTCCCTTTAAGGCATAACCGTGAGGATTATCATCACAGTGCTTACCTGAAGCGATCATCTGCCTTCAGGACGTCCATGACCGTTCCCATGGGAGGGGCCAGGATCTTGTCAATGATGAACATGTTCGCAAAGCGGCCATTTTTGTCATGTGCAGCAATGCAGCCGTTCTCAATGCACAGGTTCTGCAGAGTGAAACGGTTAAGATTATTGGATATACAGATCAGAGCATTTGTGTCAAAGCTCTCTTTTCTCACAAGACAGATGATGCACGGAGTGGGCTGTGGAAAACGTTAAGGTGATCCAAAGGAGAGGTTTCCGGTGGTCTGCGAATTCCATTACAAAGCAGAAATGTGAGAAAGCAGACTGAACGATACCAGCGGCGCTGCCAGCTACAACATGGCTAGGAATAAAAAAACGTGGCTCTTGTGAGTGTTTGACGGATTGGGATGGGAAATGGGGAGTTTCAAAACGCAATATGTCGTCAAGAAGGATTTATTTCCTTCGCCACCGTTCGTGAATGCGAAAGTATCGATCTGTTGTGATAGGATTTTGTTCGGTATAGAGAGATGTCAACGTTTCATTTCAAAACAGCAGCCGGGATTTGGGTTTCTGTGGAATTATTCCCCGTATGTATAATTCGAGACTTACATTTCTGAACACAAACACTCTCAGTTTCAATCCACCAAGGGTCTCCAACTCCTGCCCATGGTAAAGGCCCTTAGAGGAAAACTTCTCCTTGAGAATGTGGTTTCTCAGCAGTTTCTTCAGGTCGGGCGTCATGGCCAAACTCTTGTCTGCGGGCAAATTACACAATTGCGGTTATTTCAGAGTTTCTTAAGGATCAGTTGCTACCGTAGCTCAAAGGAAACGGAGTGATCCGACCTTTAAAAGCATCGTTCAGTGGAGCTAACAAAGTCACAGCCTCGGAGCCAATGAGATGATCAGTAAGACCGGCATCTTTAAAGAGCTTGGAGGCTGTAGTAACAACGGATCCCTCTGCGAGCTCCATGAGGGTCTTGGCTAAACATAAATCAACAAATAAAAAGACAGTACAGCGTTACAAATATTTAAAATGATATGCATAATGTATATGTATGCATATTAGTGCTGTCAAATGATTAATCGCGATTTATCGCATCCAAAATAAAAGTTTAATGTGAATATTTATTAAGCATATATAAATACACACACATACAGTATATATTTTGAAAATAATTACATGTATTTACATGTCTATATTTATATTCATATAATTTATATTATAAATAAATATATTTAATATATAAATATAGCATTTTTCTGAAAGATATACACACGTATGTATTTATATTCACATAACAAATATACACAGCACATATATATTACATAAACTAAATAAACCTAAAAACTGTGTCATGATATTGACATTTAGGCCAGATTTACTAACAGTTTGCACCAGCGCAAACCCACTTCTGGCATTTAAAAACTACTGTCAGGATTTACTAAAGGCACGCAGTGAAAAATTTATGCTGAAAAGGCATGGACAGTTTTTTTATGCATTTGTTGGAGTCTCCCTCGCAAAGGCAAAATTCATGGCAGAAAAACATTTAAATGAATCATGGAAGTTTTGCTAAGGTTTGATCTAGTCGCTTTGTTGGTTTTTGGGCTGTAATTTAACTGCCAAAAAAGCATGTCTTAAAGCTGATTTAACTAATTTGCACGGTTCTTGGTAGATCACGCTGGTCATTATAGAAATGATCCAGCTGTGTCTGTTCTTCATTTCATGCATTGAACTTTCCACTTCCATCTGCGCTTTTATGGGATTGCGCTCTCGCACTAATTTGCCCTGCTTAGTAAATCTGGCCCTAAAATCTTTTAAAGATCAAACCTGAGTCAGGGATAAGAAGTTCATTGACGTAGTGAATGACTCCATTGGTTCCAAGCTTATCTCTCTGCGTGACGATGGCTTTGCCGTTGATGGTCATCTCGTCGCCGTCGCAGCCGACTTCCAGAACGGTCCCCTGCAGGGTCTCCAGAGGTGTTCCAGCCACAATAGACTCAGCGCAGTGCAGGTTCTTCAGGATGTGGTAATTCAGCAGATCTAAAGTGGACAGAGACCAAAAAGTAACGAGCAGATTACCATGGCAACTGCTCTGGAAACACACAAAAAAATGTAACTGTTGTTGCAACATCTGGGATGAACTCAGACTCAACTGAAACCAAATAGTTCCTATTTTTCTGCATGATTCTGCTCTTATCACACATGATTCACAAGTGTGCTTTATTCTTAACCAAACGTTTGTCTTCACGATCTTTTAGCACTGTCTAATAGCTTGCTTGGATGCTGAAACGATTTTCCTGCTTGGCTAAAATTATGATTTCAGTGGCTTCTTCCAAGCACCTGGCTCCATTTTGCTATAGACAAACGTCCTACTTTTCGCAATCCAATCAATTCCCAGCGGATACAATTAAATCCCACGCACAATTTTTTATTCTCATTGAATATCCAGTTTCACTCAGAAATGCATCGCATTTGGAAATAAAAGCAAAATCGCTGAATAAAGTACCTTTGAGAGCAACAGGGTCTCCCAAAATTCTGGTCAGCGTTTCTGGAGGAATCTTCTCAAAGGCTTCATTGGTTGGAGCAAAGATGGTGTAGGAACCCTCGTTCTCCAACAGATTGGTGAGACCAGCGGCAGCAACCGCAGTCTAAGTCAAAAGCAAAAGAGGTCATATAATGGACTTTGCACTATTTACACTACTAAATGCCTACCGGGCCAGCAAATTCCCTCAATAACCATATAAGAGCTACCCGTAGTGTGTCCAGGTCATCATCTGTGTCAATCAAAGAGTTGACATTGTTGGTAATGGCGGTGATGACTCTGTCAACAACATGCACAATTCCATTGGTGGCATGCTGGTCTGTTTTCACAAGCCTTGCACAGTTCACTGTCACAACCTGCAACAAAACGAGTGATTGGTAAAATGCACGAAACCTTTGGAATATACACTAGTTGGCACAGCGTTAAATAACCATGGAGAAAGTATTTCACATATTTCCATTCAGAACGTCTAAACAAGACTCTTGTTGGTTCAAGCAGCAACCAAACTGGACTTACTCCATTAGAATAATGGTGGATATGAACATCAAAGTCCTGATACATGGAGGAGAACAAAGAGCCATGCTTAAGGTCGTCAGAGGTCAAGCGTTTGTTGATCATGTGGTAGTGCAGAGCGTTGAGGAGTTCGATGTTGACGTTGCTCACCAGGGCATCCAGAATTTCCTACAGCACATTTTGAAATGACACTGAGCTCATCTTGAAATTTTTGCTGTTTTTACATGGTTTTTTGGGAGCTCTGCCTTGACAGGAAACTCTTTATTTCTTCTACATGATCTATGGTGATGCACTAGTGGGAACTCACAGTGGGAAGCGCAGCCCAAGCCTCATTGCTTGGAGCAAAGAATGTGAAGCTGCCGGGACCTTCGATCTCCTCCTGCAGTTTCGCTCTTTCGGAGTACATCTTGGTAGTCGTGGCTCCAACCACACCCAAGGTTTTATAGATGTTCACCAGAGGCAGAGCTTTGAAAAATAAATCCAGTTTTTATTGTTATACCATCATAAAAAAAAAAAAATTTCATGCAGACAATTTATAATGACTTACCTGCCGGGCAGCCTTTTTCTCCAATCACCTTCTCATATCCAGGACAGCACTCATAGCTGACCACCCTACAAAGAAATGTTAAAAAACATTGCTTCATTGGGTTTCACAGAAGATTCTGTACAGATCTCATCGGAAATGGGAGTTCTTGAGGAACCTCTGCAGGAAATCAGGTCTATATTTCTCTCTTTATTACTGGGAGGGCTGTGACAACCAACACACTCCTCGATGCGTTTTAAAGTGCATGGCTTAAGCTATACTGTACTACTTCTTTTTATTTAGTGCCAGGTATTTCCATAATAAATAAGGTCTGTGCTCGAGTTGGTCTTAGATGGTCATAAAATCTAATTTCCTTTGGTAGTTAAAGAATTCAGAGGTACGGTATGGGCCAGGGAAACTCCTGAGAGGGAACTCTAACACCAGTGGCCCTGCCAATAAAAACAATGGGAAATTCCTAGAAACCACCATGCAAAGGTGCAATAATCGGGATACTGAAGATTGACGTATAGCTTTCCCTTAGACGTTTCCTTTTCTGAAAAATGTTACGATCTCTTACTAATGCGGTTAATATTTATATGAATAATCACGTTTTACCAGTTTACTATTGCAAACACAATCCTAAAAAGGGCTTGTTTTTCCAAGAAATAAATGATGTGTTATTTCACGGGTAATTGGGTTTAACAGTGATACAGTGCTTGTACTGAGACTGAATAAATCCATTTCGGAGCCATTACTAGTCTGTCAACTTGAATGAAAATATATATTTCTGCCTATTTTAACTATACTTACGCAACACAAGAATTTTCTATTGCATAATTCTTTTTCTTCCCATATCATGACTTAGAGTTGTTTGACATAAGATATTTTGGCGAGGAACACTTGAGGATACTTTGATGATATATTCCATGGTATGGATTTAGAGACGAAGTTTATATTTTTTAAAGGCTGTTGACATACCGATCTCAACAAATTGTTAGCATACTATCTTGAGCAACCCGCAGCATCTTAAGACGGTGATAGGGTGGAAAACTAGAAGGCAAATCTAAACAAAGGCAACAATCCTAACATTCAGGCATGGGACGGACTTGTAAAACACACGGAAGAGGAAAGCAGATTGAACTGATTATCAAAACAGATGGTAACTCAACTCCTGTTTGTCCTCTGCCAACATAAGCAAAGATGGTAGCCATGGATTTCTGACAAAATAAACAGCTAGGCCGCAAAAGTTACATATCGTGCGCTTTCAAGTGGCGACGAGCGGTTCCAAGAAGCATTGTGAAAACTGTATTATGTTGAAATCTATATTTAGCGTGCGGGTGGTCATCTGATTCATCATTTGCATTTTCTAAAACGTCTCACTTCCTTATGGCAATATCATTTTCTGGTCAACTTCTTCTTAAACGGAAGAAAAGGCATAAATGGTAATCATGTTTTAATGGCTTGCTGAAATCATCCAACCATATTATCACCAATATATATCAATATAACCATTACAATCACTAATGGTCAGCAAAAAGCGTTTCTGTTAAAAAAGTGCCCGAACCAGGTGGCTAGCAAAAAGAGAGCACTGGGGAGTCATTTGTGAAAAGAAGTTATTGGTCTCTCCTCAAGTGACCTGGAAACATCCTGTTCCACAGCACTGACCTTTATGAACCAACCATACAAAGAGTGCAATTGTTCCCACAAAATTCCCCCAACCCCAAACTTCGAAACCCCAAAGAAAGTCTGTAAATCAAGTGAACTTAAGTGTCACAGAACCCAACCTTGGGCTTTCCTGAGTAAGGTACATCCTTTCACCGCAAGGCTCGACATTTTTTTCTCACAGACATCAGAGTGAATGGAAAACTCCTTGAAACCTGGTCTCAATGATTTGTGTGTGCTTGGGGATGTAAGACTTTCAGGAGTCCCAACTGAAGTCATTTCCGAAAAGCATCCAAGCACCCGGAGCAGCTCTGACTTCCTTCTCGCTTTCTTGAGAACGGCTATGAAAGAAACTCTGTTTAAACATGGGGAGATGAATAAAACAAGTCCTTCTGTGTCTCAAGATTTTCCTGTGCGATTTAAATCTTGTTCTTGGGCAGGAATTGCCGAACAGATGGCATTTGGAAGAAATAAAAAAATAACGCATTACCAAAAAAATCAATTAATTAAAAGACGAACTGGGGCAAAAAAGTAGTCATTCTTCCACAATATGCATTTTTTTTAAGTATACTACCAATCAAAAGTTTGGGGTCAGTAAGACCATTAAAACAAACAAATACTCAGTAGAACACATTAAATTGATCAAAAGTACCTGAATTTCCCCAAACTGTACAAAGTTATTTTAAATTGCAATCATATGTCATAATTTTAACATTTATAATGTATTTGTAATCTTTTGACTTAGGATATCACAAAGTATCACCTAACCAGAATACACTGGGATATTCAAAAACTTTTGCACACCAAACAGCCCCCAACACTTGTTGGCGTACCTTACGTAAGCAACATTAATCTGTTACATAATGTCTCCAAATCTAGACGCAAATAAGCATTCCAGACTCCATTCCAGTTTCCAGCATACTTAATAAGCATCCATGCCACGCATTGTGCCAAAAATCTTCATTTACACCCTCCCATTAAATGTGTTCAAAGTTTAACTTCTGCATCACTGGACATGCAGTCTGTGGTATGTTCCTGTAACCGATAACACCTTTTCCCCCTGTGGGGACGTCGAGTGGATGTCAGTCAAACAAGTTGTAATTGTGATCCAGGTCTTAGTGAGCTGAAGAGCTTTCAGACAGAACGGCACTCAGATTTGTCCGCCATGCGCTAATACACTGTTCAGGATGTTAGGCAATTTAACCCCACGAAGACCGAAGCCAATTACCAAGAGACATATGGAAACTATTACTGCACAACGTTCTTCTATATCTACTGTCAACTTGAACTCAAATACCCTTTCTATGTAAATAAAACTTTACCCGCTACACAGCTGATGGATAGTACTGACTGAAAGATGTGCTCTTCAACTCGTGAAGGCTTCGTTAACACATTAAGAGTCTTCAAAGGGTTATCATTTTAGAATATGCTTCACTAAAGTTGTCTACCTCCATCCACTGCACAGGATAATAATAATATTTTATGACAACCTGTCCCGCTCTTCAAAGCAAATATGATGCTTACCGTTAGAAAGGTGTTTGCGGTCTATTAATTTTTCCATATAAATTTATTCACACGCATATATCTCGGCACATTCGGGGTAGTGTAGATGAAAAAAGTAATAAAATGTAATCTATAGTTGCACAAATGTGGGAAAAAGACTCTTGCATGACAAATGCTGAAACATTTTCCATCCAGTTATGTCCTGAGAGAGTTTTTCCTCAGCGGCTTAAAAAGACAATGGTATTTTATCTGAGAACTATTCATTGAAGCCACAGTACAATAATACCTCTGCAAAACACTGTTATCCTGTTAGATAGACATATGGATAGATAGATAGATATTTTCAGTATTAAGATATCTGTGGTAACTCACGTTGGTTTGCCGCATATTTTACGGTGATACCATTGCTTGCAGTTGGTGAAATACTTCTTATCCGTTCCTTGAATCTTCTGCATCGCACAAACATTAGGGCTGCAACACAAAATCAAATCAAGCTTTTCTTTAAATGCTCCTAACATGCACCAACTGCTCAATGCATGCTGCAGGACAAGTTTTCTGCGCATGTATATAACTTTATTTGTGTTTTCACATCAAATTCGGTGCACGCAGCAGTCATCTGCCTTTATAACAATCAATGAAAGACTCAAAAGTATGAACGGCTCTCACCCATGAGTCCTTCCTCTTATCCTGCTGTGCTGAAGAACCGCTTGGTAAGGGGTTTTCGCGGCGAAAACCGTCGCGATTAAGGTGATAGCCAGAGCGAACAAAGTTAGGCGCTTCATCTCGCGTCCCTGCAAGCGCACTCCAGAGCGGCGCCGCGTGCGGCAGAACCCGGCTTAAATACCGAGACCCCGGCGCTCAGGGAGGGGCTTGAGACGACCAGAAACACGACACCTTCACTCGCACGCTGATGCGTGTTACTGGATTATAACGCTCAACGCAATAACTCACTGGTAAGGTTTTCATTTGCAATAGGCCAATACACTGCAAGCACGTTATAGACTACTGCTGCAATTGATAGCCCATAGTTAAACCGACAATTGTGCATAAAGTAAATAAAGTGCGGTAAATATAGCCTCTTCAGTATCTTATTTTTGTGTAGGCTGTGTAAAAGTACCGTAGCCTGTTATTTGCAATATTCGTGAAAAATGTCTATCACTTTAAATATGGCCGTAATGCACTGAAAAAATGATTTTTAAAATTTTAATGAGTTTAATGAATACATAACTAAGTGCAATCAGATTAATAAATTCTCTCAATAGCCTGCTCTAGTTCACTGTTACACACTATCACTATTATAGTCGCTATTTAGAGATTAGTTTATCAATATTGTCATTATGAACCGCCATATGGGTTAAACGTGTAACCCCTGCTGGGTAAAATAAGCAAACCAGCTTGGGTCCTCCCCTGTATTTACTCAGCAGTGCATTTGCAAAAAAAACAAAAAAAAAAACACTGGGTTGTTTTGAACCCAACATTTGTGATTCTTTAATAATCCGACATATTTGACTACTATTGGAATTCTTACATATAATGGGGGTATCGTAGCAATTGTTAAAGTCTCTTGGTTAGCATGCTTGCTGTATGTGATAGATCTAAATTCTGAGCCCAGTCTCATGAAAATGCTGCCCGATCGCATTAAAGTGCGTGTAAATAGTTCGCCAAATAAAAACTCGTGGTACTGATACGCAGAAAATTAGATTAGGGTTTTGAGGTAGATGCGTGTCATATGTACGCAAAAACTGAGTATCATATGCACGCTAATAAATTTCGTATCACATGCACGCGAAAACGGCGTATCATATGCACGCCAAACACGTGCTTGTCATATATAAGTCAACCTTTGCGTATCAATACCAGCATTTATCTTTTTTATTTGGTATACTATTTATACTCATTGTCGAGCCACCACCAAAACCTCACCTAAGTGTGCTTAGACCTTTTTAAAACAACTTACATTCGAAGAATGCCTTTTTTAATATGCCACTTTGTAAACCGGCACTGACATCCCAGAAAAACAGAAAACTCCATCTTCTTTTCTATTTCCCCCAACAAAAGCACGGCAAAGAGCATCGGATCCATTACTGAATGCCTTACCGCAACATTTCAAGCATTTCATTATACAGTAAAGAGGTCAGGTTTCCAATCCAGTTGAACAAATTGCATGATCAAACGCTTGATATTTCTCTTGGACGTTTAAAAACAACATTTCATTCCATCAGTTGCAATTTTTAAAGCAATTTTATCTAGCGTGGTGGGAGTCATGTGGGTAGTTACGCAGTCGAATCCACTACCGTAAACCAATAAATAAGTGAGAAACTCAAATAAATAATACTGATGCAGCGGATTTCGCCAAAAATACAAGAGATGATCTAAAACAAACACTGTGTCGCCTTCAGGAGACGGTATGTTTGGACAGGCTATTCCTTCTTATTTTCTTTACAGTAGGGCTGGCGCATGGTCTATTTTGGGGTTACCCTATAAATCTAGCAGCGGCGTTTAATGACCGCTCCTCGTATCCCCGAGACCGGCCGATGCTCCATTAGCCGTGCGGTATTTAGAAAGGTGATTCCTCCTGAGTGGCTTTAGGAGGGATTTTCCCTCGTTGTGCGCATTATATTTCGGCTTTGTTTTTGAAGTTGGTTGAACAACAGGAACATCCGCTGAGCTCCACCTGAACCGTAATGGGGTTATTTTCCGATCTTGGTTTTCTTTCCTTGCATAAAAGCGGCAGGGATCCAGGATGCTGTATGTTACAGTAGGCCTTTATGATGCAGACGCCTGCCGCGTCGAACATCGTATCGTATACGCAGCCTGTCAAACACGTTTCAGCGAAAGGGGTAGCTGCTTAGACTAGTCTTAAATAGTTAAGCATCTAACTTGTTTTAAGAAATGATTCAAATCAGTTGCAAAATGGTAGACTGGCCCGAACCGAATCAGAAAGTAAGAATCATTGATAAATATTCTATTATTGTGTTGCCGAGAGAACATTTCCAGAATATTTTCCAGAGTGGCCAGTTAGATGTGAATAACCCGCCTGCTGTAATCGCATGCTGAGAGACTCATTTTGATTTGATTCGAAGTAGAAAATATGAACGTTTTTGATCGCAAGACATCCCCCGGAGAGCCATTTGAAACCGTCTGCAACAATCTGTTGCTTCAATTTCCCTTTTCATACATCATAAACGTAAATCTTACACAGGTTTTTGAAATTTTACGCAGTACACTTCCAGTATCCAGTTCTTATCCGAAGCTAGCATTTCATATTTAAAAACGTTGTCAACAAACAAGAGAATCTCCAATACGAAGTGTTTAATCTACAGTCCCAACGTTGACTGACAGTCCAATTTACTCACTATTTTGTATTTGTTATTTCATGTCAGAAATGAAATACGGCACATTAGCGGTCTGTTTCTTCTATTACTTTTTATGGCCATGTCCAGGAGTTGCCATGGGGCCTAGTGTTTAATGTTCAGCTCGGCTTCATCCAGGGAAGAGCACATTCCTCGACTCTGAAACCTCCAGAGGGAGAAGCAATACCCATTTGCCCTTTGTATTTTGATCCTTCGATGCTTCAGATGCCCAGCAAACGAAAACATTTTACCATTCCGTTTGATATCGACCCCATTGTGAGCTAATCTGCCGTGAGCTCTCCTTTCGAAGTTTCTCGGTTTCCCTTTTCACGCTCGTTTTTGAATGATCTGTCCTTTCCGTTGTTGATCCGACGCTCGGGCGTCGACGGGATCATTTGTAATGGATTGAAAAACTGCCCATGCGGCATCCTGCAGCTTTCCGTATCGGGCCGCGGGAATGGGGAACAGGTTAGGAAACAATAAAGTATGTTTTTCCACTCTCCTTGGGGTACTCCTTGCTGTCTGGCATTACTTCCTGCTTCCAAGAGCAGCTTAACCGTAGCCAGAAAACAATTTAGCAAGAAGACAACGTTGACTCTTAAACGATATTTAAAAAGAGAAATAACAGGTATGAAAACACTAGTGCTTCTTTGATACCACAGGAAAGATATAACAGGTGGCTTTGTGTATAAAAGCACATTTTCATGGTTACCCCATAAGTTGCATGGAATCTCTTTTATAAACAGTCCGAGAGCATCTTTCCGGTCCAGCTGATGAATCAGACGTGCGGAAATGTAAATCTAAATGTACTCTGTTCAGTGCCCAACCTCAAGAGTTATTTTATTTTTAGATGTTCTTGGACTGCATCATCCCACGTTGTCTGTGTTTATGCCAGCGTCAGAGAAAAATGGCTTTTAATCTCATTTGTTAAAGTCCTTCATACTTGTAAAAATCCCAGAGTAATGGACATGCCGTTATCATGGCTCACTTCTGTTTAGATAGAGCTGCCGTCTCACATTAAAAAAAGGACATGTCATTCATTTAAAGTGCATTTTAGTATGGCTCTAATCGTGGTTTTCAGTTTAAAACAGCTTTGTTCATGTTGCTCTAAAAGCAAACAATGGCCACAGGAATAATAGTGATATAATAAAATAAAAGAATCAAAGAATCACAGAACTTTATTGATAGTAAGTAATCTAATCTAATAAAGATTTCATGCACAAATGAAAAACTTTTGGGATGCAATTATGTGAAAATAATTTGTATTTTAAATTATTTGTTTAGAATAATAAATCAATGAATTAAGGATCAATTAAAAAAATTAAATATTTATGGCTCGCTGAAAAGAAAAACGCAAGAACTACATTATCTATTATTTTAAAAACATTTCCATTAACTTTAAAACATAATACAATGCATAAAATACTGGTAAAATACTTTTAAAAATAAAAGTAAATATTTTTATTAAAACATGCTTTTATATCAACATAGATTTATTTGACAAATTAATGTTTCTATCAAAATCGGTCCAAAGTATTTTTATTTTTCAGTGCAATGCTGCTCTTCATAAAATAATTATCAGCCATAATAGTGCTTTTTAAAGTTAAAGAAATGACTGAGAGTGTGTTTTAATAAAATAAGAGGGACTCTATTTGTGCAGCTTTGTATCTGAAACAGGATCAGGTTACTGAGGCCGATGCCTCGAGGGAAAAGGTCAACATAACATGCTCTTGTGGACCTCTCAGGATTCCCTTAATTTTTGCCAGTATGGAAAAGTTCAATCAGTCATACACTTTCGCTAGAAAAAAAAAAAAAGTCCAGCTGAACCTCTCAGTGCTTAATGCACTCCACAACCACTTAAACCTAAACCGCAATATATTTCATTGGCGGTGATGTTTAGACGTGTGTGAGACGTGCCATACTGAATGCCCCGGTGTGACCCCGGCGGAATGAATAAGTCTACAGTGAACCCTTGTTAGGCCACATTACAGGACAGGGAAAGAGGAGAGCCTGTGTGATCTCATGACCCTGCCACATGGAGGAGGAGGAGGAGGAGGAGGAGGAGATCAACGCAAACATATTCCAGCAAAGCCTTTCTGGACAGCTGGACCGAACATACATTACATGCAAGGATGAATGCAAAATATGGATGCGGTGAAGATAACAGCAGGCGTCTGTTATCAAAAGACATCATTTAATTTGCCTTCAGCTCAGTGTAAACAGAGGGATGAAGGGTACATGATTTGTACTGTGTTTTCATAACGCAGCGCTTCTGTCTTTTTGACTCCATGTCCATCACAATATTTAAATTAAATTTGTTAATAAGAGTTTTCATAGAAAAAAAACAAACATAATTTTATTTTTTAATTAAAAAAAAGGGATTTAACCTATGAAGTTCTCCAGTTGTTTGTGATACATTAAATAAAAAAATATTTTAACGTATATTTAGCTTGGCATAAAAAAAACATATATTTTAATAAAAAATGCCATGAATTTATGTATTAATTTACATGAATTTTACACTTTAAAATCACATTTTTCAATATTATTTAAAAAACTATAAACACTTGTCGCGGGGGTGAATTTAATATCTTGATTTTTCTGTTGTTTTAGCTTATTTTAATGCTTGATTTGAAGCCTTCGGTTGAGAACCTCTGTCCTGAGGGGTTCATTAGTGCCATCTCATGGTTATACACAAACTCCTTGTGTGACATATGGGCAAAATTCAAAATTATGATATAAGCTAAACCTTCATTAAGGTTACACGGTGCTACATCTGCCCAAGATCCGAGAGGCTTCGTTACATTTTCTCACGAAACAGTAAAAGACT
Source organism: Puntigrus tetrazona (assembly GCF_018831695.1). NCBI lineage: Eukaryota > Metazoa > Chordata > Actinopteri > Cypriniformes > Cyprinidae > Puntigrus > Puntigrus tetrazona. Next base: position 18,264,188 of record NC_056712.1, on the reverse strand, counting down.
GTCAAACTCCAACAGTTACACATTGACTAAAATATAATAAAATTTAGATTAGGTGGGCATTTTAGCATTCTCCTGTATGCTCAGCAATTATTAATAAAGCCGGAGGCGTTTTACTACAAAAACGCAAAATGCGAATAAATGATCTTTTGAAGATTGATGACAGAAATGCATCCAAATCAAGAAAGGAGGTTGGCTTTCGTAGTTGAAGCCCAAGAAAGCAGCAGACTGACAGCCAATATTATCAGGCACCTGCAAGAGATTCTTTAAGACTGACACATGCATCTGCTTCACATGAATGATTCAACCCCTCAAGATAAACCACCCAGTGTAGCGACGCCGAGCCTGTTTCATCGTTATTCTGAGCTCCAGAGTTTACGAAGGCGTCTCAATATATACTCTCCCATTCCCTTAACATCTTAACAGACGATAATCGATAGCTTAGCTATTTCCTATAAAGATATTTTCTTGGTTGCTGTTCCCAATGTTTCCGACAAAGCATTGTATTGCGTTTGGAAGAAGTCATCCTTCCAAAGAACACAAAAGAGACCTCATTCGGGACACGTTTTTCTCTGCTGATCTGTGCAAAGCAGACTTTTACTTTTTTCCGCTGCACTATTTGATATTAAGGAGGAGTGAGGCTGAGGGAAGGTGATAGAGTAGGAAACAGTAGACGCTGGATTCAGGCTACACCTGCACAGGTTAAACAAAACAGTCACGGAAAAGAAATCCTTTGAATCGACAAACATGACACCTGATCCGCGGATCATCAGTCAGTCTGACTAAATGAGCCCTTAGACTGCTCCACCTGAAAAACGACATGGCGGTAACGCGATGCCTCACTTATATAATGCCTCTCTCCAGTATGGCACTGATACAGGGCTGAAGAGGATGCTCACGCACCTGTTCCAACACACCTTAGCTACGAAGAGACACGGCTAGCCGAGGTGCAACAGTTAGTCACCAAACTGCGTTTTGGCTTTCGTAAAAGACACCGATAAGCGGAGGAGAGCGCGCGGACGAGCGGATCATTGATGAGAGGAGCTTTTAGCCCTGCAGACCTGACCAATTCACAGCGAGATGCCAGTCCAGATACCGGACGACACCGACTTCTTATCTTTCCGCGATCAATGTGAAAGTCAGGATGGCTGGGTCGCCCGTTATAACAAAGGAGGAGTGACGGTGTGGTGTCGAGACGAGGAGTGCAAAACTGTGCAGAAACTCAAGGCAAGTGCGCTGCAATGCGGATCAATAGACGGTACTTATAACTTATAACCCTCACCGCCTTAGGCTCGAAAACAAGCTGTGTATGCTCGATGTTACACGTCAACAGTATATGATTGTCTATGAAAAATAGATTCCGTGTATTTGTTTGCTCGGTAAACAACCCAAACCGGAGAACGCGGCACAACGTGGCAAGCCGTTTTAACATGCGTTCGCGTGACCGAGGTATTTTCGCGTTACTTTTACTTTTTTTTAATTACTAGTAATCCAATAGTGACTCGCAGCTTATCGATTCGATTAGTCGCTGGTAATAGGTCTAATTATTTATTTACTACCAGTACCTGCTTAGTAACCAGTCCAGCGATGCACGTTTGCTATCTGGACAGTCCCTTTCAGCTAGTTTGCAAATTGCTAACAATTCAGTATTTAGTTTAGCCATCAGTAATATTAATAAAAAAGAAAAAATGTGGCTAGTAACAATAGCTAATAATAGTGAATAATAGTAGCTATCCGAGAAATAAATACTGGTAAATCTATAAAATATACTAGTAACTGTGGTAATAGTAAGACATACCATTACTTGTCTAACCGGAATAGAGCAGCAACAATGACCAGATAGAAACCGGTTCCTATGTCACAAAACACCAAAGCTGGAATATCCAATATGGTATGCTATTAACATATTAACAATACCGAGATAATGCTGTATTGGTTTGTGCATTTAAGGAAGTAATTCACTGTAACGTCACCTTTTTGTGTTTTTATTTTGACATATAGTTCGTCTTTCAGCTCATGCACCTGCATTATTAGTACGTTCAAAAAGTTTAAAACATTTCAAAATATCACTGTTTTTACTGTATTTTTGTATAAATAAAAGCAGCTTTGTCGAGCACATGAGTCTCCCTTCAAACCAATAAAATTATTATTTTCAGTATTTGTTACATTTAGACATTTCAAGTTTGTAGACTTGAATATACGTTGCCTTTGAAACAGCAGTGCGTTACTCTTCGCGTGCGAAAACAGCAGTACAGTATATCTTTCAAGCTCCTGAACAGTAGCTCTCCTCACAGACTCCAGACCCTTTCAGCGAAAATTTTAAAGAAACAAATAGAGATATGGTTATGGGCCATTTGCCCAGGGGAGCAGGCCAGGCCTGACGGCTTCATGATCCACAGTCTCTGACATGAAAGAGCGCTCTCTCAGGGACGGACTGCACCCATGAGATGTGCTGAAAAATTAAGAGCGGAAAACCGTGGTAACGGCGGGCTCAGATGAGGAAACCTGAGCCCCTCCTGCTGGCTTACCAGAGTCGGCCCTTTTTCAGTGTTTTTTTTTTGCGTAAAAGCACGTCCGTCGACCTCTCTGACAATGGCTAATGCGCGACCCTATGCGCGAGGGCCGTTTCAGCTACGTTTCGGGCAGGTGTGGGCAAATTATTTAGACCCGTAAAGCCTGCAAAAATGAAAGGAGATGACAGGCCTTCATCAATAATTCACGCGGCTCTCCGGGCCACCGAGGCGTTCTTTTCATGAATAATTGAGCTTCGTAGGCTTTGACGACATTCCATTCATAGAGACTAAATAAAACTCGTTCCGAGGAACCCAATAGAAATGAGCGCCGGCCGATCGAGCCGGGGTTGTAGGGGGTTGGGAATAAATTATTAAATGACGCCAGGGTAGAGTCGATTGGGTTACACGGTTTCTTGCGTCGTGGAGCCATACAATATCTGATCGCATTGCATTTGATGTATTCATGCTTACCTGACCCTCCTCGCAGCGCGGGATAAGGTAGCTACAGTGTACGTGGAAAAACACGCGAGCTTGAAACACAAATGCAAGCCAACAAGCTAAACTGTATCTCTCACTCCGCCGGGGATCCTTTTATGCTCGCTGTTTGCCGTGTCAACTTTTACTCTTTTCGACCTGACATGGCTGAGTCACGCAGTTGGCAGGGCTTTTAAAGATAAGGAAATGAATAGATCTATGTGTAATGGCAGTGCGGCATCTGCAATCTGCCCGGTAACAGAGTGCATTCGAAATCTGTCAACCACTCGACATACTGTGTGAACTTTGTACTCAACCGTAACGGAAAAGTTCTTAAGATCCGAATGACTCATTGAGACAATGTCTGATTTTTCTCTTAGATGAGAATCGTGTGCAAGGACGTGACGGCAGAGACTCTCTACGACGTCTTGCACGACACGAGCTACCGGAAAAAATGGGACACCAACATGATCGACACGTTCGATATTGGACGACTGACGGTTAATGCAGACGTAGGGTATTATTCCTGTGAGTCGCTCCTTTGTTTCTGTCTCGGCTGCGCTGTTCCTGTTCCCGGCGATGCACAAAACACACTTATTTTTGATATTGAGACCATTTGTTCTTACTAAGAAGATTGTGGGATGCAATGCAACGGTGGTGGGTGGCTGCAGCAGTGTGTGACGGGGTGCAGTTTCTATATTTTAACTGCAATGATGAAAAGCATTTGGATGTTTACAGTCAAACGAGTGCCCTCAGGTACATTACGCATAGATATCAGCGATAAATAATAAAGGGACAACGGCGAAAGTGATTTAAAGTGACAGTGCGAGAGAAGTCTATTGCAAAACATGACAAGAGAGAACAGTGACCTAAATACGGCAAGGTTTAAATTGTCTCCATTCAAGTAAAAAAAAGGTTAAATAAGGTAGAAACATATCTGTAATGCATGCTCTAACAATGCTCTTTTAAGCAATGTTGTGAGAACATCACGCTTATAGACTTAATGGTTAGAAATAGGGCACACTGTACTGTATTTATATGAAGTTATTTATTTGTTACAGGTATTGTACCTTTTGCATGTCATTGGCGAGTTACACAGATGATGTCCTGATTCTTCTCATTGCATTTTAGCATGCAGCGTTGCAAATTTACCAGGCCTCTAAAGCATGTCCTTGTTTATTTACAGGGAAATGTCCGAGTCCACTGAAGAACAGAGACTTTGTCACCATGCGGTCATGGCTTCCTCTCGGCAACGACTATCTGATAATCAACTACTCTGTCAAGCACCCGGTATGTCTGTGTTTGGTCTGGATCGTTAGGTCTGTGGAAGCTCTGATTTTAGGAGACATTTTGGCAGAGGTAACAATATAGTCCAGCACAGTATGTCAGTTGGTATGTAGGTCAGCCTTCCAGGTCTCCGGGCGCTTGAAACAGAAGAGGCCCGATCGGTGGCAAAAGTCTGACAGGGGTATCGAGTACGGCGTCGGGTGATCAAATCCCCGTGTTGTAATGAATAATTACATGTCTAGCGTCAACGGGCTTGTGTCTTTCGTTGTTTTCTCCGTGGAAAATCTGACACAACTGTTGACGTCTCGAAATAAATCGGCTCTTCGAAATGCTTGATTCCCGATCGGTCGGTCGCCGCCAGACGTTTACTGTGAAATTACCGCAATGCACACAGTTGCAGTATATGGCTGGAACGCACCGCGCGACTCCCGAACGCATCGACGTCAGCTTCGCCAAATGTTTACGCGGACATCATAAACAGCTCTTGATCGCTAACAGACTCTCGAGTTGTTTCGAACACAACAAACTCTTGCAAATCTCGTTGCAGGGAAACGTATGACAAATAAAAACAAACTCCCGGAGACACTTGTACAGTGTATTCCAGACAGTTCGTGTGATATAATATAAAAGAAATTCGACTCAATTCTACAATTTATGTTCACACATTCGTAGCTGTGTAATACGATTTGAGTTCAGTTTGAGACGGCGACCAGCTATTTAAAGGGACAGTTCACTCAAAAAAGAAACTGCGGTCATCGACAATGAGTTTCTTTCTTTTGCTGAACACAAAATGAGATATTTTAAAGAAAGCGGGTGACCGAACAGTTTTTTTTTGCTTAAAAAAATCTATTTCAGCAGAAGAAAGAAGCTCATACAGGTTTGGAACAACTTGAGGGTGAGCAGATGATGACAGAGTTTCATTTTTGGTTGAACTGTCCCTTTAATACCTCGGCTGTTTAGGCCAGACTGTTTGTATATCTTATCCTTACAACTTTAAACGCTGACTCGTTCCAGTGAAACTAAACACTCGCTGTTGTTATTTTGCAGGAATACCCACCAAAGAAGGATTATGTCAGAGCTGTATCATTACTCACTGGGTACTTGATCCAGTCCAGCGGAGCAAACTGCTGCACTCTTTATTACTTGACGCAAGTTGATCCACGAGGTGAACTTCTCTAGTTTACATTATGATTACTATTTAAAGCGCCCCAGGTTACAGGTTAACAACAGTGTAACATGCATGCAAGGTCAAACACTTTCATTTTCTTGCAACATGCAAGATGTTCGACGACTCCCAAACAGTTGAGGGTGTCAGTGAGTCAATGCAAAAATCACGTTTCACAGTTTCAAGCGGCAATATGTTAATATTTCACGTTGACTCGTTTTAAAAATGACTCAGGGTTAACTCTTTCTTTCGTGAGACAATCTACATGTCACGCTTTTTCGTATATTTAAACTTTGCAGGACGTTTTCATTCACTCAAAGCCACGTTGCATGGAAGGTAATTTTCAAAAAATCCCCAATTGCATGGATAAATAAAGACGCCACCTTTAAATATCAGCATGCTGGAGTCACAGCATCAGGCCAACCTTTCTTTCGATGGAAAAGTACACCATGCACAAACCTGTTTACGGGACTCTTCGGCTGTTTACAGTCTCGGCTGTTGGTGTATATACAAAAAAGTGCAGCTTCATCCTGCTTCCTTAAAAAAGTGTTTATACTGAATGTGTATTTCACGGTGTACTTTTATGTAATGTCTCGTACAGAGAGGGGAGCCAGGAAGCCTTTGAAACTCCTGCTTTACACATATTTTATGAATTTGCTGATGTCATGTTTTCCGTGCTGCTCGAAGCCATGGCTTTGATTATTAATGTCTTCCGTTGCTGTGATGCACCAGCTGTTTGCGACCTGTGGGATAGACACTTAGATTCGGTTTATTGCATTTGTACGGCAGACTCCAGGGACATTAAGGCAAAATTACAGTGTATAAAACCAGATTAAAGAACATGCAAAAACTGTAACTATTTTACTGTCGCAGCTTTATTAAGGGCTGAATGCTTCAATCACATTAATGCTGATTTCTGTTCTTTGAGCATATTTTTAAAGCAGTATAATTATTGTTTTCATTATCTCTATTTCCTTTCAGGATCTTTACCCAAGTGGGTAGTAAACAGGGCCTCGCAATTAGTGGCACCGAAGGCAAGTACATTTTCAATTTATAATTTAATTTGCATAGTATGTGTAAAGAAAATGACTTTCCAGCATTTTGACATGATTGGAAGTATGGTACATACAATTTGGTTCAGAAATTTGAGAGATGGAAATGTAATATATATATATATATATATATATATATATATATATATATATATATATATATATATATATATATATATATATATACACACATTATAATGTTAATATATTATATAATAATAATATATTAATATATATTATATATATATATATATATATATATATATATATATATATATATATATATATATAAAATGATTTTTCATATGGTAATATATTTATTTATTTATATATACTTATATAAAAATGTTTATTAAATGTAACATATGTGTGTATGGTTTTAAAAGAAGCCTTAAACACTGTATTATTGGAAAACATTATTGAGCTGAATTTTTTTTTATTTTTTGCTTTTAGTAATAATATCTAATAATATAATATTCCAACAATATATTTTTAAATGTAGAGAATTCGTTTGATGACCAAAGTTACTGATTACTGCTTAAAAACTCAGCCAAGCTGATGCTGCCAATCCCAAATTTCAGTTTTCCTCTGCTGCCATCAGGTGGTTAGAAATGCACAATGCAAGATGTTTTATAACGGCCACAAGAAGTTATGTTTGAAAACAAAAGCATATCTTTCAAACCCTTTTTTTCCAGGCCATGAAAAAGATTTACAAAGCCTGCTTAAAGTACCCAGAGTGGAAGCGGAAACACGAGCCCAATTTGAAGCCGTGGAGATACCCGGAGCAGAACACGCTACCCTGCATCAACGTGGCTGACCTGACGGTGCAGAGAGCAGATTCGCTGGAGAACATCGACGAGAGCAGCGTGAGCGAGGAGAAAGCCCAGCACCACAGCGACGACGACGAGACCTAAGACCACTGACTCTCCCGTGTGCCGCGAGGGTGGTTCACATGCATTCATCCCGTAAATCATACACTCTTTGGATTGAACAAAATACCATTATATTGTTTTGCAGAGATTTAAAATCCTCCGTTCTGTGCTCTGAGGAAGGGCCTGGTTGTATTTGATGTGTTTAACCGATGTGTTTTAGAGTGTACGATCAAATCAATCAGTTGTAAAACGTCTTAAACAGCGTCAGTAAATACTTTGGAAGTGTATCAGCTTTAGTGTTTCCAGTGCACAGTGCAGATGTATTATCGTGACTTTATTAAATGACTTCAACGGCGCACAACTCATGCTGTCGTTCTGTTGAGCGGTAATGCTTTAACTGTTAAAACACCATCTTTCAGCCCCGCGCTCTGAGGTGAAGGTTTCCTGTGTGAGGTTGCAAGGACTCAACCCTTTTCTCTTTAAAGTGACAAATATCTGCGTATTTCACTGCCTTGAGAAGACCTCAGGGCTGTAAAAATTAATTCCTGTGCAGTACGTTTGGATTTGTCTGTGTGCTTTTGACTGCGTGGCATTTTTCTCAGTGTCTAAAAAAATTAAAAGTTTGCTCCTGTATTTCTAAAACTAGCTTTTTGGAGGCATTTATTTGCATGTGCCTTACGAAACAGAAATATACTAGGCAAATAATTTAAAATATATTCATTAATATACAATCCATAGGTGCTTATGTTGTACATGATAATGGATATGCAAGAAAAATGTGAAAAAAGTAGCTTCACTCAAACACTCAATTCATTTATTTTTCATTAGTTAAAGGTTTGCACAAAGCTGAACACATATTTATAAACTTTTATTTCGCTTTATTGTTTGTATATACGGCAATAAACAGCATGGCATATAAAAAGTGTCTTCATTAAAACACAAGTAATCATGTCAACGTGCTTATAACTGATATATAACACTGTATATTTTAATGTATGTGTAATATATATTGTCATGTATGTGCAATATTGTGTACATATATTACACGTTTCCATATAAATGTGCATTTATAAACTCAGTATAATATTCAATCACATATACACTTAAATATTTAGTATAATAAGTATTATTGGACATAAAATTACATATATTGCGATATAAATAGTCCCATCTTTTTGGATACAGTACTAAAAGCGGCTATAATTGAATATATTGTAATATAATAATAGAACGTATTCTGTACATTTTCTGTATGCATGAAATTATTTGATACATTTAATTGATATATCAAATATATTTTCTTTATGCAAGGGTAAATGTTGTACTTTTAATACGTAGTAAAATAAATAAATAATACTACTAATAATACAGATTATAATAAGCCATGCTGGATATCATAAGTTGTGTAAGTTATATAATGCTGAGGGAGATTCTGTTTAGAAGTTTTATTTATAGCGACCGTTTAGAAACAAGCTTTTGCACATCTCAGCTTTAAGGAATTGTCGTTTGAGTAGAAATGCTTTCCTCTTTCTTTTGGCAGCGAGGAAGGTTTATTCACAACGGTATCCTTTTTCTTCATCCATAAACGTACAGCTGGGGACCACTCCTCAAAACCTCTATTGTCTCAGACACTTCCTGCTTCCCATTTGAAACAGTTCCTGCTTACATCAATCAGATTGGGCTGTAGGGGAGAAAAGGAAACTCCATAAGTGAACCCTCCGGCTTTCTCTCACAACAAAGTGCTATTGCTTTTGCAGCACAGATCACGCCTTTCTTCACATCATCTTAGTTCTAAACCTAAAAACCCACACTTACAAACACACCCCAGTGTGAACTTTACGAAATACCCGTGACGTCACATAATATGACAGTATAACATTTTCACTGTAAGATTTGATGGACATATTCGATATGGCACTTTATTTATTGTTAGCAAGGTGTCAGTAAAAAGCATGTTTGGGATGATATATGAAATGTAAGCTAGCCTGTGCGATATGTGATTTAAATATGTTTTAAGGATACACAAAAAGGCTATCAAACTAGCATTTAAAAGACAAATAGCTGCCATTTTATTCCAAAAATAAGCTTTCCGTCACACAGTGCTGTGAAACACAATACATAGGCTAATGTAAAGACATTGTGGGGAAAACGTTAATAACTTCAAGGAAAAATCATAGCATAATGTTTTCTTTTTTAAATGAAGATACATAATTAAATAAAGTAGGCTAACCATATAGGTCGTGTTCCTATTTAGAAACAACTCAAGGTAATGTTAAGTCTTTTGAAAACTGTATTTGCAGGCCAGGCCATAAAGCTAATTAGCTTAAAGACCACAATTGTTGACCCAATTACATCAAGAATGTAAACTAACATAGTCGTAGTCTTTATTCAGGGACTCGTTGATAACTGATCCCGTGTGCAGTATGCAACACGTGAAAGATATTTAATTAAAGCAGGTCTAATCAGAAATTAAGCGTCGTTTTAAAAACCCACAGAGAACTCCTGAGGGAATGCTAATGTTTTTTATGCGCTAGCCTGCCGAACAGCCGTTTAAAGCGTCAAAGCACCAATTTAATTCGTCAATGTAGATGAAAGGAAATTATTAAAAACTTTTTTACACGGCTAATTGTGTGTGTTTTGCGGCCACGCGAGCTCTTTATGCTCAGGAGATTGAACTCCAAGCGCACTGTCCCTTTAAGAGGTCAGATAACGCTCAGCAGCGCTGCGCTCCGAAACCTCCGGCATAACAAACACAACTATCAGCGGCTCGGCACTCAAACTTTCTCCTGCACATCTCGCATTACCGGAGTTTAAAACGACCCGCCTCAACGCAGCGCGGTATAACGGGAATATGTAAGGCGAATCAATCACGGTAAGATGCGGTTTTTTCACTCAAACTGACATTTGATACCATCTAGCGAGTCTTTCGGGTCTATAGCGGGGAGTTTGATTCATATCTGAACCGTCCGGTGTGTGATGTTCTAACTTTTAAACGATCGTTTATTATTGTAACGCTCTCTTTTCGCAGTCGCGAAATTACCCCAGAGCTCATGAAAAGGACCGAAGCGCTGTCAGGTGAAGGTCGCTTTTTAGTTAAGGTCGTGAGTTAAACTGTTACTCAGCAGAGCGTTGAGTTCAGGAGGAATGCCATTGATTCTCGTGTCAGGATTAGCGCGCATTGAATCCTCGTGCACTTCACCGTTAACGCGTGAGATTGGCTGCGCAATCCGATACCCGCGGGCTTCACACCGCTCAATGGCACGGTTCGGTTTAAACTGATTTAGAAACACCCAAAGCTAATTTGCCAGTTCCTTACAGACACAACAACTGTGGGAGTCACCGGGGAATTCGCAAGAATAACATGCCATCTCGGAGGCCTCTGCAGAAAGCACGATAGGGAGAAGCGTTGCAATTATCCCACTTTTGTTAGTTTTTTTTGGTAGAAATTACTTTTTAAGGTAGCCTACAGGTTTGCGCTTTTTAAAACGATTCTTACACCCCTGCCATATGTCTAACTGAGCAGATTCTTAAATGCAGATTAAGTTCTCACAACATGGGCGAGTGTATTAATTGTGATAAATCTCTTGTTGCATAATCTGACCTGTATTTTGCCCCGCTGATACTCGGAGGATGAGACGTATTTTCAGATCTGGTTTGATCACTGGAATGGGAATGACCCATAAAAGGGTTGTGGATGTGATTTTTTTTAATTTTAAGTTTTGAATCTAATCCGGTGTTTTTAGTATGTATGATTTATTCTTGAAATATTGCAAACATTTAGTTAATCTACCGCATTTATGAGCTCTGCTCATATCTCATATTTATTTTAGAGCTTTATTTCCTGCATAATGTATCTTATGCTCACCAAAGCTGCATTTATTTAAAAAAACACAGTAAATATTAAATTATTATTATTATTATTATTATTATTATTATTATTTAAAACAGTTTTCTAATTTATTATATTTTTTCTGTTATGCAAAGCAGAATTTTCAGCATCGTTACTTTTAGTTTTCATCTTCACACGATCCTTCAATAATCATGCTGATTTAAATATTAGAAACTTTTGTGCCGCTTAATATTTTTGTCTAATTTTTTTTGATGAATGCAAAGCATAACATAGTGCATTTCTAATAACATAACATAAATGCAAGCAAAACGAAATCTTATTGCCAATATCAAACCTACTTCAATGCAACAAATTGTAAAAATAACCGGGTATTGTGTCATGGAATGTTTGATTCAGTTTGTTTTCGTCATTTTAACAATGTGCATGCATCGTCTGCTTCAATATTTCTGATTTTTAGTAAGACTTTTCTCTTTTTGGAGGGTATTACGTGATCTGGTATGACTTTATTGTGCAGGCGTAGGTTATCTTGCAGCAGCGTGGTTTCAATGGAATAAGTGAACCGAGATCTCAACATGTGTTTGAGCAAGGACCCAGCATATTAATACACGAGTGTGTTCTGTCATCTCAGCTACGCGGCCTCCGCCAGTTGTGAACAATGACGTATTGTGTCGCACAATAGTGCTTCACTGTTATTTATACACACCCCCCAGCACACTGCATCCCAAAAGCCTCCTCGATTCCTGCGTTTCACAAATTGCTTTCGACTCTACGGCTTCCACTAATTGTTCGTTCTGGAAGCCCAGGGATGGTTGAGTAGGATATGAGAGGGAAAGATGTTGGGAGATGTTTTTCTCCTTTGGCTCCATCACAACCCAGCGCTATCGACAGGTCGAGAAGCATGCTTTTCCATTAATAATAATAATAACACGTGAAAGAATAACAACAAACAGAAGTAAAAGCACTTAAATAAAAAAGGTAGGCCTGCTCGATTAAACTGCCTTCTCGCCGTCCTCCCGTGAGACTGGATTACAGTAGACGAGGGTTTATTCGATTTATGCGTTAGTCCATGTTTGTGCCGTTTATTGAATGGCGTGCATCTTCTCTTCCTGTTGCATGCACTTTTGAGAACCTCCGAAGAGGCGCCATTTGAATCTCTCCAAAGTATGAAAATAGTCATTTTCCTGCTGGTAAAGATTAGTGTTCTGATAGAAAACCCAAGATCGTTTAAGGATCGTTCTGCCACCAAAATGTTTCCTTCCCATTAAGTTCTAGGCGACCAGTCGGTTCCATTCCATTATGGTTCGAGATTATGTCTTTTTCGTATGAATTTCCTATGAATCATCCGGGTCAATTGCGAGCCCTTTTTTGGGAACAACCTAAAAAGCTACAAGCACGATTGGCGTCTGTTGGGAGTTGGTGCCTGTGACTTATGGGCCGTGCAAAATAAATGAATCGAAATGTTGCGGGCGCGAACAACGTAAGCAATTGAAAATTCGACACGTGTTTCGCTCGAGTTACTTGATGTTTGGAAAACCTGCCAAAGAAATGTAGGTTGCGGAAATACCAGATTAAGAGAGTTTAAGAAAGTTGAGGGTTTTCTGTCCAATTGAAAAGTCATGCAAGCCAAAACTCTGATGAAAGTAATCCGGTATGAATCGGACAGTTTAATTCAAGTCTTCTGAAGATAACTTTTATATGATGAACAGTGAGGTTAATAATACAGTATTTGATTCATATATATATATATATATATATATATATATATATATATATATATATATATATATATATATATATATATATATATATATATATATATATATATATATATATATATATATATATATATATATATGTTAAATAATTTCATGTTTGTGACATTATTTAATGTTCATAAAGCAATTGTGTCCCTTAAAAGGATTGGCAAAAATGATCAGAGAATATTAAAACTATTTTCACTTGCGTTGCGAAGATGAATTAAAGTCCTGTTGGTTAGGAAACGATATGAAGGTTGAGTAAATGATGACTGACTTTTGACTTGACATTTAAAGAGTGTGTATGCGTCCGACGTGCATCCTGTTTTAACAGCTGTGAAATGTTTCAGGTTTAACGAAATCTGTTAAAAGATGGCCTGCGAATGAAACCGTCGTACTGGACGCGAGAAAAGTGCCGCAAAGCGTCATTTTCGATATAAAGTGACTGCTTATGTTAGTATGAGCTCATGTTAACTCGAGCCTTGTTCGCTCACTTCATTGCAAGAAAGCATCCCTGGCTTCATTTGATAATGGGGTACAGGAAATATGCATGTCTCATTGAAACGAGTGGTTCTTTTATTGCTGATGTGACTACTTTAGACTTACCCTTAGTGCATTTACGTGATCGTTTCATATAAAAGGGTTCGCATTTCAATTGTTTTGTGGCGAATCGGAGCTCATCAAAGACACGGTTTGTAGATGGTGTCGAACTGCTTTCTAGGTTTTATGCGCAAATCGCTTTGATTTCATGCAAGATTATCAACGCGCACAAACTTTCTTATGATTTCTCGCCCGGTCCATCTGTGTGTCACTTTTCCTTTAGCGCGGGAGAGGGGAGGAGGGTTTTGTTTGAGGGACAGCTGTATCCTGTGTATTCAGTAGTTCGGAGAAAACCCAGATCGGCCATCAAGATAAATATAGTCGGGGCGGGGCGGGACGGAGCAGAGCAGGGCACAGTTTTCCCAGCTAAATGCGCGTCGATTGTTGTTTGAGATGGTGGCCATCTTGATTTGAAGATGCTGCTGGAATAAGATGGTATGTCCTGGCTTCACCTCGTCCGCTCCTTCATCTACGAGAACAGGCCTGTCCGAGACCGTCTCAATCATCAGGGCTCTTATCAGCAACCCCCCCCCTCCCCCCACCCCCACCGGCAGGATCTCCAGGGCGCTCGCTGGAGGGAATGCACTCATTAAACAAACACCGTGTTTATAGTGCGTCGTTCTGATGCCATTTCTTTGTAAGGCTGCAGGGTGTTTGGGATGGTTGATTACAAGCCCAGGTCATAAAATTATATTGGGATTTTTCTTTTATCGTGCATTAGGCAAAAATCACGTTCGCTCTGTACTTGTTGAGAAAAGGCCTTGGTATTGGTAATTGGTTTGATATTTAGACGCCTTCATGTGTGCAGATCCTTAACCCTAAATATAGGCTGTAATATTAACAGTAATACAAATAAACAGACGGCGGTCTGCTGTGTTGTTGAGTGGGCGTCTAATGCACGGTGTTTGCTGTAAAGTTTCGAATTTGTGGTTTGGGTTTTTTTTCAGAATCGTCTTAGTCACAAAGGTTTAACTGTAGTGCACGTGGTTGCAAACTGAAAGAGAAATCGTGAGTCTGCGTGTAAATGTGGTGTAAATGTAATGTGGCTGTCACCGAAAATATCCTGAAAAAACTGCCATCAGTGGTTCAATCTGAATGTTGTGAAGCAATGAGGAAAAAAGACTTGTCCGCATCAACGAAGAATATCTGCTGGACGCAAACTACGTAATCTCTTCTGCCAGCCGCGGTACGTGTTCTGCATGTATTTATGCTTTGATTTGAACCGTTGATGGCAGATGGGCTATTCTGACAATGTTTCATACTTTTCTGGTCCTTGACAGTGTTCATAGGACAGTCACAAACCTCCCGGGTTTGATCTGAAATATATTTAATTGTGTTCCAAAGATGAACTAAGCTTTTTCGGGCTTGTAACGTCAAAGCGGTGAGAGACTAATGACCATATTTTTATTTTGGGGAGGAGTAATGCTTTAAGCTTTTGAAAGAAGTCTCTCATGCTTACAGAGACTGCCTTTTTTTTATATATACAAAAGTACAGTAATAATTTTAACGATGTACAATATTATGATTTAAAGGTCCCATTGGATTTTTATTTTAGGGGTTGATGTCCTCAGGAATATATAATTAACAAAAACCATCTCGATATGTTTTTACAGCTCCTTTCTCAGGAGCCCTGTGGATTTTGGCCTGTCTAATTACTGTTCATGGGTCTCTCTTCTGATTGGCCTGTTCTTTTCTGAGTGACGCACGAGCAGGCCAATCGAATGTAACGACGTCACAGTCATGTCAGCGCTAACTAAAAAAAACCCGGTTATGACAGCTATGGTTAAACGCTATATAACGAGTGGACTGGACGGAAACGTTCATCAAAAATGCTTGAGTTTGTACACTTCTTATCAGAAAAGGTTCAGTTTTGTCGTTTAATGTCTGTGTGTATGTGTGTAAAACAACTGACGTTTTATATATATTCATGTTATTGTATATGCATCATTGTGATTAGCGTTCTGATTTGACAATATGGCACCTTTTAAAATAGATATTTTCTGGTTTAATAGAATTTAAGATGTAAGTTTTTCCTGTGATGCTAAGATGAATTTTCATCTTTTGAGCATTCTTAATAGAAAATACAGCATTTATTAAATAGAAATATTAAATAACATCATAAATGCTTTTACTGCCACCTAGATGTGTGTGTGTGTGTGTGTGTGTGTGTGTGATATATATATATATATATATATATATATATATATATATATATATATATTAGTCAGTCTATGATTCAGTCTATTAAAATGCATTTAGAATGCATTTAAAAAAAAAAAAAAAAAAATAAATAAAAAAAAAATACTCTCACTGTCGCTTCTCATCCCCCTTGTTTATTCCTTCCCTTCTGGCATGTACTAATTTGAACACTCCCTGTGACTGGGTGTTATTAGCACTTACTCTGTCTGTTTGTCTCTCTAAAAAATGAATCGCTGTTGTACTCTCAATTGTAAGTCGCTTTGGATAAAAGCGTCTGCAAAATTACTAAATGTAAATGTAAAATGAGTAAATTTTAAAACTAAAAAAGTAAATTTAAACTAAAGATTAAGTTTTATCGTTGTGCACTGACCTACACACAGAATATGAATAGCAAATATCTAATTATTATAATTATTATAGGGAATAAAATCCAAGAAAATATTGAGATTTATTTATTTTTGTCGGTTCACGATGACAGTCTTGCTGAAAGGAGCGTTTCTGCATTGCTGCTAGAGGAAAAAGACAACACCCGGGCCTGTTTCTCTCTTTTCCTCAGGTCACACTTTATCAGTCCGCCTCACAAGCTTCCTGCCTCCCCCCTCACCGTGGGATCCGGTGAATCAGAGCGGCCGAGCCAAAGGTTAGCATCCAGAGTCCAGACAAAGGAAGACGAGGATATGACTCATCAGCCTTTTTTTAACAGCCTTCCAACGTCTGCTTTTCTACTCGCACTCGGTGTTGTCGAGAGCAACGGACCCCGTTGACACTATCATGGCTTTTTAACAAATTTTTGGCTTTTTTATCGTGTTTCGTAATTGCGGTCGGGACGATTGTGATCTCTCCCGCAAATAGAAAGCGTGCTCGTAATTACCTCCAATTGGAGATGTCCTTGTGCGAGAGAGAGAGAGCGAGCACAGTGCATCCTTTGTGGGTTGGAGATGAGTTTATCCAATCATCACTCCCACCCGGCAGGCTCCGCCCCTCCTGGAGGTCAAGGAATCTAGCGGCTCTCCGTTCCCGGGTTTGGCCATGTGCCGCTCGCGTAGCCTTGAGATTCCTCTCGGGCCACCGTTCTCAAGTGCTGTCAGTCTTTTGGAAACGCAGTCGGGAAAGTGTCAGGAATGTTTATATAAAAAAAAAAAAAAAAAAAAAAAAGCGCTCGCTGAGTTATGCCATCCCCGGCCAAGCAAGCTTTGCCCCACCCACGTGGATTTTCTCCCAGGCCCACCCTAGTTTTTTCTCGACTGGTTCCCTCATGCGCACCACGTTTTCAACAGCTTTCCCTCAATGAATGGAGGGGTTTCTAAAAATAGCCCCAAGAAATATGACCGTATTGTCATTGCCTGCATGTGCTCCGTGCTACGGCTCATCGTGGTTCGCGATACTGTAATATTCCCATTTGTGTTCAGCGTGAATGCTCATTTCCAGATGGCACAAAGATTTGTTTTTATTCGCTCAATGACTGTTTTGTTCCAGTGCTGTGGTTTTTAGAGGCTGTGAGCGGGGTCATGCCATCGTCTGCAAATGTCAGAGTGATTCAGTCTCAGGCAGATCAAAAAAAAAAGACCATTTAACTATCTGCAACTATCAGCCGTGTCTTTCGTTTGCCTACAAAGGTGGACGTTAGTTATTTTGTAAGATTTCAATTGCTGCTTGTCTTTGCATTTAGGCACAATTTTAGTATAGTAATTGTGTTGTTGTTGTTATTAAAATGCATAGTGTGTTGTAATGCAAAACAGGGAAATTCTAACGGTATATCTGCAGGATAAAAAACAAACAAAAACACATTTTTCTTTATTAGTAAAAATCTACTGTAGTCTTTATTCCTTCTCCATTATTTTAATTACATTCTAACTGTGCACATGTACACATGTATTTTCATAAAACAAAGAAAAGAAACAAGAATACCATGCGTGTGCACACACACACACACACACACACACACGCGCGCACACAAAAAACATACTGTAAGCCTCTGTTTTTAGCTTTCTGTTAGCGCTTCATCAACACCACCATGCTTTCTTTTACATTTGTTACAGTATATGCTAAAAAAATGTCCTAAAGCAGTCTCCTTATGGTATAAATTAAATTTTATATTTTTGAAATTTACATTTGCTGTTACAAAACTGTTACTTTTTTTTTTCCTCCACTCATGGAATGATACGTCATACCTTTTAAATGAATAATATCTTAAGCAAGTTATCGGGGACTATTTCATGATTTGTTTTATACGGTTATGGGTTATGGAAATCCACATTTAACCGTTTGGATTGCAATGATTTCTGATGAGCGTTTATTGTTTATGAGTGTTTTGTGCATACTTCCATTAGCCTTTGATTGTAAAATAGGATGTGTTTTATATATTATTTATGCGCTGGACTGAGGGTAGATGAAATTATTGGCGTATTAGCGCTAGTCCAGAAAAAGTCTTCATCATTTACTCTCACCCTCGAGCCGTTCCAACATTATGAGAATCTTTCTCGTGTTAAACACAAAATAAGGTTTTTTTGAATAATTCTGGTTACCACACAGTTGCTGGTAGCCGTTGATTGAAAGTCAATGGGCTGTCAGCTATTGGCAGAGTTTGTATTTTGTGAACCATCCATTTAAAGTGTTGTTTCATCTTCGTAACGAAGACTATTTCCTTTGCTTGTTTCCTCAGATGAAGGACTGGCGTCGTCTTCTGCTCTTGGCTGGAGTTGCTGCAGTTTTGCACGCAGCCTAATGAGCACCCATGCACACTATGGCAACAATCGGTCCATGCTCAGATGCAGAGGACCTGTTGGCTTCCATCCACCTCGAGAGGTATCTGGACCATTTCCGTCAGGCGGGCTTTCTCCTCGCCCGGGACTTCTGTCATGTGGACAATGTGGCTCTGAACAGGGTGGGAGTCACCGCCACCGGCCACAGGAAGCGTATCCTCAAACTGGTCGAGCACATTCAGCTGATCTGTCAGCATCAAAGGAGAGAGCCCTCGCTGGATCGCTGTAATTCAGAGTCCGCTATTCACGAGGTGACCCCTGTCAAAGCGGAGCCTCCTTCTCCTTCCAGACACCCTAGCGCTGCCTTAGAAGCCTTGCGTAACAGCTCGGCCCCGAATCTCTGTGCGCAAGTGAAGCGCTCGTTTTCGGAGCGCAGCGCCAGCGTCGTAAAGCCGGTACCGAAACCAAGAACTGTCTTCCACCGATTAAGAGCAGAGAGAATTTCTTTACCAACGCAACATAAAGTCCAACCTCGCCAGGAGTCACCCCAGGAGCTGCTTTTAAAAGCACCCTCCAGTACAGAGACTGCTGAAGCATCTACCGAATCGAAAAAGGGCCCAGGCGCGAGTAATACCGCTTCGACCCCGGAGACTAGCGATCCGTTACCCCCAGTGCCTCCCAGGTTAAATCGAGGAATTCCTCCGTCCGTATTCAGGAGAATGTCGGACCAGGAGCGCCTGAGCACCCCACCCCTCTGCACCCCTCCTGACTCCCCCTCGAGCTATCAGTGCTCTCCCTTCACTAACACACCCGGTTCACCCCCGAGTCCACCCTGCTCCGGGCTGGAGATGGTCTCTAATGAAATCTACTGTGGCACTTTACCAGGCGCTCCTCGCGTGTTTTGGAGCCGCTCTGTACCCGTTCCGCCTCCACGCCAGGAGGTCAGCCCATCCACTGTAAACCATAGGTAACTCTTGTCAAATCTTTCTCATGACAAAGTTTTTTTTTTTATACATCTAACTATAGTTTCTCCTCCTTTTTATAGCACTTTAGAAAAGTCCAACTCAACTGAAACGTCTAAAAGAACATCTGGTAGGTTTATTACTGACTCTTATTTCCAACTTTTGTTGTGGAAAAGTTGTTCCTAATTTTTTTTTTTCCAACGAATGAATAATGTACCATTTTCTGAACAATGAAAGTGAAGGAAGCTGTGGTATATATTTTATTCGTGATAAATTTAAATAAATAAATATGCTATTCAAAGTTTGGGGTCAGTACAAATGTTTTAAAATGCTTTAAAAAAAATGCTGTGAACTTTCTGTTCTTCGAATCCTAAAAAAGTGGATCATGATTTGATTTACGGAAATATTTGGCAGCACAGCAGTAAAAGTGTAGTAATACTTTTTTTTGTATAACCACAGTTTTACTACAAATACCACGGTTATGGTATAGTATAGGTATAACTATAGTAACCAGTTTTTTTTTCATCTTAAGAGGACAGACTAATATAGTTTATTCTTTACAAAGTATTTACAATCCAGATCTGAATAAAAAGATTACGCGCTCCAAAGTTTTGATCTGGAGCAAAGGCTTTGCGAAAGATGCCATTGAGATTGGATTTATAGAGAAGATCGCGAATCGTTCAGTTTGACAAATGATTTGAGAGTTCACTCAGACGATCCAATCGAAATCAAAAGGTCACATATTTAAATATTTGATCAACATTTTGTTGGGGACATGTCCCTAGTGTCCAGACAATGGTAATAAAACTTCATATTAGATTGATTTCTGAAAATCCAGATTTGATCACAGGAATAAATTACATTTTCAATATATTCAAACAGAAGAGTTATTTTAAATTGTGATACTATTTTTTACTATTTTAAGTAATTATTTTATTTATTTAACAAAAAGCACCATTGGACCAAGCACCTTCATAAGAGCGTTCTTTCAATAACATCCAACCCCAAATTTTCAGCAACAGTAAAATGCACTACAAACCTGCCATTAATTTTTTATCTTCTGCATATTTACCTTTTAATGTTATGATTTGAGAGCTATTTTTGGATGGGAAGATTTTCATTAAACATGTTGGTTTTAATTTGCTTTACACTCAGCTCAGATTTAGCTTTTTAATTGATTTTATCTTATAAATGTATGAAATGGTGCTATTTTCTGTTTAGGTGACACAGCATCTGCTGAGGATGACGATGAAATGATTAACCCGTACTGTGAAACCGTTTTCCACAGCAGACGACAATATCAGCACTCAGAGGTGACATACAGAGTGAAAATGCTCTCTTAAACAGTTTTTTATTCTCACTTTATGTACGCTTTTTAGGTGGAATTTACTTGTGTTTAAATGTGTTTAGGTTGAGAGGACCAAAAGTGAGGAAAAGACTGCAAATAAAGAAGATAAACTAAGAGAACATGGGTATGAGAGTTGAAATGAACTGCAGAATGTTTGCTTTGCCAAACGGCATTATATCCAGCTAGTAATCACACAGTAACACCTAAAACAATAGGATATAGACAGTCTGTTTGTTTTCTTGCTCAACCATATGGATGGAACATTTTATTCTGTCATCATTCAGTCACCCTTAAGCTGTATCAGATGTATGTGATGCATGTTTTTTAGAAAAGCAGTCTATTTCAGGATTGGCAGAGATGTAACGACACCTAAAGACACCTAAAATTCCATGCAAAATGAGCAGCATAGTAATCCATACAACCACAGCCTTATGGATTATCCTAACACGTAAACCTTTTTTAAATCATAAACCAGAGCTTCAAACCAGTTGTCATACACTTTCATGATACCATCTGGAAGTACCACAACAGAACATTGTGAAGCATATTCTGACATTTAAGGGATCTATCTCTTTGCATTGTTATATAAAGTTCATTAAATAAATGAACATTTTTGTAACAACTACAAAAAAAGAAATAAAAATGATAATATTTTAGAAAATATTTATTGAATGTTTTGAACCATTAATTATATTAGTACTGTCAAATGATAAATACACACATGCATGTGTAACTATTTTATATTTAATAATAAATATTTATATATTAAATATTTATTTAGAATATAAATTATCTGAAGATAAATATAGACATGTTAATATATATATATATATATATATATATATATATATATATATATATATATATATATATATATATATATATATATATATATATATATATATATATATATATATAATATTTAGCTTTTTTTATTATTTTCCGTATTTTCAGGAGATTTCCCTCAATTTACTGGAACATGAAACATATTTTTTCCATGTAGTGATATCACTGTAGAGTTTATATTTTCTACTTCCTCTCACAGGCAGCACAATCACTCGTGGCTCAAGCGTCTTGATTCTCCAGGCTATTGCACCGTGGGTGAACCTTCCCCGGCCTCTCACTCGTTCTCTCTCCCTCATAACCTCGGCTCCAGCGAAGCGGACGAGGACCACATCATCTCGCCCTACGCCAGCTTCACCTCGCTGTCCGAGCGGGTGGCACCCATCCTCAGCGGCTGGCTGGACAAGCTCTCTCCTCAAGGGTACGCCCCGTCGGGGCTGCTGCTCTCTTCTCATCTCTGCGTCTCCTTCACGTTCCTCAATGGCTGTTTCTGCTCCCTGTCTGTCCTCTCCAGCCGGTTTGTCATTACTTCACATGTTGTGTCTCCTGCTGTTTGTTCCTGTCCTCTGCTTGACGTCTTCCAGTGTCTAGATTCATTTCCTCCCTGAAATTTCAGACAGCATTACATGTGACCTCTGTAGTCTGTCTGATGTCATCTTTGTTCCTCTGTTATAGAAACTATGTGTTCCAGAAAAGATATGTCAAGTTTGATGGGAAGAACCTGATGTACTATGGTAGTGAGAAGGTATGTCCACAACTCTAATGTTTTATGATCATTATGCATTTTTCACTCATTTCACATGACTTATTTATTTATGTTTTGTACTTTAACAGTCATAATGTACAATGCTGTTAAAAAGTTTGGGGTTAGTACCAATTCTTTGGACCAAATTCTCAACCAAATGCTCAACCAAGGCTGCATTTAAGAGAAAAATACAGGAAAATAGCAATATTTTTCGAATTTAAAATAACAGTTTTGAATGTTTTACTCCAGTGTCACATCCTTCAGGAATTATTCTCACATAATAATTTGCTGGACAATATCATCAATCATTTTCATGTCAATTTGAACGTCACTGTAGTTTTTTCTGCCTCACTCTGAACTGTTTTGAAAAAAAACCCATCTTTATATGTGCGCGCGCAAACGTTTAGCGCCAAATGTAATTTTTATCCTCCCTGCCATATTGTCAGCGTTGAATAGTGTGTTGAGCAGGTGAACAACACTGAATAGACGCTGATGACGTGTGAAGGCCCTGTCACGCCAAACACCATGCAATAACTCCTAATGAATCGTTGATGAATGGGAGACCGAAACCAATTTTCGCCGAGCTGAATGAAAAGCGCATTTCCAGAACAATAGATAGTGCTGATCGACTAAACGCGCGTGTGTATTAAACCTTTCAGCTCAGCCGGTCTGGAAAATGTTATGTTACGCTATATAATCATTTAAGGTTTACTAATTAGTCTCAATAAATGTTCTTTCTGGGCTGGGCATCTTGTTTTGTGTTCCCAGAGTTACAGCGCAGCACATTTTCAAAGCACAATCAAGTCCCTTTAATCACGTCACGCTGCCTGAAGGCCTTCGCAATCAACAGTTCCCACATTCCAGTGTTTCTGAAGTCATTCCTAACACAAATGGTCTCTTTCTCCCAGGATGCTTACCCCAAAGGTGTGATCCCCTTAGCTGCCATACAGATGGCCCGCGTTGCCAAAGACAATAAATTTGAGGTTGTCACAAGTCACAGGACGTTTGTTTTCCGAGCTGATAATGATGGTAAGCACAGCTTTTATCCAAAGAGACTTTTTATCGCATTCACATAAGATCATCAACCCAGGCTCATTCGAAATATTCATTGATTCACGTTTCAAACTACACTTTCGAAATGAAACGTGCTAAAACGCGAGTTTATTACGTCACCCTGGCAAAGTGTTTGGATTATGTTGCTTCAGGCGGTTCACAATTCAAATATTTGGGGAGTTTCACTGAAAGTTAGTGCTCTATCGTATTGGAAAAGTGATATAAAAACGCATTGGGGCTGTTTTTTATCTGAGCTGTTAAACTGTCGGTTTATGAGGGTTCAAAACTGAGCTACCGAGCAATCGTAGTTAGAAAACCCATGCATTTGATGCTAACATTTTCGATATCAGGTTTCAAATGGCACAGCATGTTAAAATTGGTTTGAATTTAGAACATAATGTTTCTCAAGTAATTATGCGAAGATTAGTCTTCGTTCATCGAAACTGTGGACCTGCAAATCATACTTGCATTAAACGTTGAGGGAGTTTGACTGCCTCTAGTGTTCGTTTCAACTGGAGTAAAGTTTTGGAGTTTTGCAAAAACGTAGGTAGATGAACATATTTCCAATGAGTCTAGGTTGAAGTTTGTGCATTCCACCAAACCCATGACCAAAAATACAGATATGCCGGCGGATGATCTAGTGTTAGATACTGTATCTTATTGACATATCCTGCCATCTAAAAACACATGGCGCAATATTAAGTATCGTTTAGAGAAGTGTTTTGCTTTATTGAAACTTTTAGTTGGTCAAAAGAAGCTATATGATCCTGATTTCTGTCTTTTCGTAGTCCAGAGGAGCAAATGGTGCAGCACGCTGCAGGAGCGGGTCAAAGAACAGCTGGTTTTCGGCCGCCCACGTTTTGGTCCCGGCAGTCACTGCCAAAAGTGCGGCTCTCTAGAGCTCAAAGGAACCAAGTCAAAGATCTACACAGCCATTATAATGGAGCAGATCTGGTTGTACAAGAATGAGCAGGTGATTTAGTTAAACACGTTACAGTTAACCAAGTTATAGCCATACTATTCAAGATTTTGTGCAGAAGATTTTTTTTGAACTTCTGTTTCAATACTGAACGTATTTTAAATGTACTGTAGCATATGTGCAATTCGTGCAAAATTAGCCTTAAAGCATTCGCGTCGTGGAGGATTTACTATTAATTCTTGGTCAAAAGCTGACACTTTGCGATATGTGTTCTGCAGTGCTTTAAAAATGGAATTGGAATTACCGTGATTGAGGCCAGAGGTGCTACAATTCGTGATGGGAAGGGCAAGAGCTTTGATCTCATTACACCTTATAAAACCTTCAGGTAAACACTTCAAGTCACGCTATGCTTCGGTTAAGTAGCTCGTATGTGTGCAGCCTTTCAAGTCATTTCAAACTCTCCAAATGCATCGTTTAATCAGTGATTTGTCTGGAACCGAAAAGAAAAATCAATTGATCAATAAAACATATTCTCCACGCAAGTCCTGTTATCATACACAAATTTAAGTCTCATTTAAATAAATGTTTTCCAGTACTTATAACTATCCTTAAAACTAAGACAAATATGTTGATTTAAAAATATGAAATTAAAAATTATATGTCTTTAAAAAATATAATACATTTTGATACATTTCTGTATTTTAAAATAACATTTTAATTATGGTTTAGCTTTGCAACCTTTCAAAAGATTGGGGTCTCTAAGATTTTTTTTTTAAACAAAATTCTCACAGATTTAACTGATCAAAAATAGAGCTAAAAAAGCTAAATGTTCTGCAGTTGTTTCTGGTACTCAGAATTTTATTTTATTATAATCAATTAAAAAAATTACTGTGCAGCTTAATATTTTTGTGGCAACCTGATACACACACTAGTAAATTTGTGCTATAATTTATTTAAAATAAATGTGTACTTTAGATCTGTTAACACATTTATTAACGCGTACATTTAATTGTAATGTTATATCAGTAGGTTTTAAGTGATTTGTTTGTTGCACAATGCAAATTTCTTAATATTATCCCTAAAACGTGTTTTAATGTGCCTCCTAGAATAAATGATCTCTGTATAATATCATATTATTTAAAGTATACCTGCAATAAATCCAATTTAACACAATTAAACGTACTTAAGCATATCTTTAGTTGGACCGCACAATTAAAAGTGCATTAAGCACAAAATTAGTTTTTCAAATTTAGAAGACTTTCTGTTGATCTGTTTAATATACTTAAAGTACAGTTGCAGGGTGTTTTTATTAAGCTCATATATATATATATATATATATATATATATATATATATATATATATATATATATATATATATATATATATATATATATATATATATATATATATATTATTATTATTATTATTATTATTATTATTATTATTATTATTTTTTTTTTTTTTTTCACTAGGGCAATTTTATCAGCATTCTTTAAACTAAAACAGAACAGCATTTATTTGACCTAGAAAACACTAATAACATTATAAATGTCTTGACAGTCACTTTTGATGAATTTAATGTGCCCTTGCTGAATAAAGGTATTTTATTGTACAAAGAAAAATCGTACAGACCCTAAACTTGTGTGTGCATATACATTTTTAATACACACACACACACACACACACATAGATATTCTAGAAAAAGACTTAAAGAAAGTATAGAAGTCCATACAGAAGTCTGTAACCACGCCAGACTACAGACAATTAATAGGATCCACGGTGGCAGAGTATTAAGAGGGTTGTGTGCATCTTTGCAGCTTTACGGCAGAGTCCGAGCGAGAGAAACGGGACTGGATGGAGGCCCTGCAGGAGTCTATAGCGGAAACACTATCTGATTATGAGGTGGCGGAGAAGATCTGGTCCAACAGGTCCAACAAGATCTGCGCAGACTGCAAAGCCATCAACCCGGACTGGGCATCCATCAATCTCTGTGTGGTCATCTGCAAAAACTGCGCAGGTGTGTAGCGGCTTATCAGCTCCATGACGTTTTATTACGTAAACTTGTGAATTCTGCTAAATTTAGTTGGTTTTGAGATGTTTTTCCAATTGGTGACTAGCTGGCACGGTGAAGGGCAGTGCAGTGTTAAGGTTGATACAGATGGTGCTAAGAGCGTCTAAGCTCATTTAAGGGTTCATGTGAGGTCCGTATACTACAAATAAAAGTGGCTCAGAGGCACCGTATCAGGAAGTCTTTGTGGGACAAATAGAACGAATGGTGCGTGGAGAGTGATGTGGTGCCTCTTTTGTTCTGTCCGCCTGCAGGCCAGCATCGAGGTCTCGGCACAATGGTGTCAAAAGTGCAGAGTCTGAAACTAGACACCAGCGTGTGGAGCAATGAGATCGTTCAGGTAGGGCTTGCCGGTTTTTTTTTAACAGGTGTTTTTGTGAAAAGATCTTTTTTTATTCCAATTATGGGGATTCGAGATATCCCCAGTGATTTTTACCACAAGGCGTTTCACAAATTAGGCCTTATCTTGGTGTGTTCTAGCTCTTCATTATGCTTGGCAATGATAGAGCCAATGAATTTTGGGCGGCCAGACTTCCTGTGACGGAGGAGCTGGACTGTGACGCCTCCCCGGAGCAACGGAGAGAGTTCATCACCCACAAATACAGAGAAGGCAGATATCGTCACCCTCATCCCAGTTTTAGCAGCCAAGAGGAACTTCTTAAGGTAAAGGTTAAGCCATTCACGCCTACAGGGAAGAGATCATGCAATCCAGTGGAAGTAGAGTCAGAAGTGTTGAACGTGGTTTCTTCAACCTCAGATTTTATTTAAATTTCACAGCGTTTATTTTTCAATATGAAAAATTAAAACGGTATATCAGGGAATTTTAAAATGGGTTTTTCTGGCCTGCAGTGCCATAATAATAATAATAATAATAATAATAATAATAATAATAATAATATAATAATGTAAATAATAATAATAATAATAATAATAATAATAATAATAATAATAAAAATAATAATTAATAATAAAATAAGAATAATTAATAAAACAATAATAATAATGTATGTTATAATAATAATATTTATATTAATAATAATAATAATAATAAATATAAAATAAAAGTTTTTAAATGTGCAGAAAAAGTTAACAATAACAGAATTAAAACAAAAATTATTATGATTACTCTTACTAATAATATTTTGTTTTTAAATACAATAACATTATTATTATTATTATTATTATTATTATTATTTTATTTGGAAACATCTATGGTAAATATACATTATTAGAAGTACTCAGGAGTCTGGAAAAATCAATGAAATTATTTGTTCAACAAAAAGTAAACTTTATATTTATGTCAACAACTAGCACTGACTGAAGCCTTTGTGTAAACCTTGTGTAGATGTATGGGCCTTTTGCATAGAACGATGAGCCACATACCTTCAACAGTTGCACAATAAGTGCATTTCCTTTTCCTCGTCTACCACACACTTTATTTTGAAATACCCTAAATGCTTCCTCAAGCAAGTGAACTGTTGCAGGGGACATTTCTCCGTTTAATAGCTTTACTTCAAAAGAAAACTTTTAGATCAGTCCCCACTGGGCCAGTGAGGACATCCTGTCTTAATATAGCTAGAGCCATCTAAGTATTATACCAGCGGTCAAGCCAAGATTAGGATGCATTATTCTTTCTCAGGACTTTCCCAAGGCTATCATTTGTGTATCCAGGTTACCTATGAACCCCCGAATAAGCCGGTGGCTGTGTTGTGAATTGTAAATAATTAAGAGCGCTAGTAAAAGGACTTCAAAGAATAGAAGAAGCTTTAAAAGTCTGCTGGCTGAATATGCTATTAGCGTTGCATTTGTTGAAGTGTGTGTGATGGTGTGTGTGATGGTGTGTGGTCACCCTGCAGGCGCTGTGCACCGCTGTGACCGAGCAGAACCTGCTGAAAACAGTCACTCACATTTTTGCGGAGGCTGAAGCCGCTCGACTCGCCGACGCTAATGGAAACGATAAGCGCGTATCTCCGCATTACTCATACACGCAGTCTGCAGGTACGGCAGTAGTCCAGTACTCTCCGGTACTTCACTACAGCAGTGTTTCTTAAAGCTGAAGCTCGCAATTCTAGTCAGTACTGGGAAAAATAAACCAAATCGCAAGAATCTTGAACGTGGTTCATTGCTGACATTTTATTTTATGCTGTTAGCATGCATATTGCTAATTTAGCACATATTACTGCCTTATTCTACATGACATTATTCTAGATCCCTGATCCTACACAATACCTAAACCTAACAACTGCCGTACTATTAATTAAAAACGGGAAAGGTTGTAATTAATAGTTAACAAGTGTTGCCTATCCGAAAGTGTTATCTGTTTATTAAATGTACGTTTTGCCGCATTCTCTGATTTTCTCTATTTTATAACATCAATAAAATGTTAAACTTCGCCAGTTTGCATTGTAAAAAGTGCAATGCAGATAAAGGTCGAGTCACTTTTATCTGTATAACACTTTTTACAATCAAACTTTGATGTATTTATTGTTATAGAATAGAGAATTTTAAAATAAAAACATTGTCTCAAAGTGGCTTTACGGTATTTAGGTGGTAAAATAGTGTGTCTTTTAACGTGTGCAAATTGTAATATGTCGTACTTGAGTGAAATACGAGTGTCACTGTAATTTTGTGGATTCAGATTCCTGTGTCTATGATGAGATCATGCAGCCCATCTTGTACTCCGGCTACCTCTACAAGTCAAGCTCGTTGAACAAAGGGACGTTATCCCGCAGAACCAGAGACGGTAGGCGACTATGTGCCGTACACAAGCTTTGGGAATGATTTAGGAGAAGATTTACCTATTTAGTAAATCAAATACATAAATAAAATCAGTACCGTATAACTACTTCATACTCATCAGCAGTGCACAAGTAATTTAACACAAGTAATTTAAGTATATATATATATATATATATATATATATATATATATATATATATATATATATATATATATATATATATATATATATATATATATATATATATATATATATATATATATATATATATATACAAGCCCAGCCTAGTCTGTGACAAAAAGTGATGCAAAAGTAATGTCAGTCCCTTTAACGCACTCATTAGAGTAGAGTATTAATAAACGGGTAGGGTTAGGGTTGGAATAAGTTGAAATCTATGTGCAAAATTACTTCTAGACGGTTTAATGTCTGTTGTCACAGCAGATATTAATCAGACAGTCTATTAATACTCTAATTAGAGATAGAATGCATCTTTAATTAAATATTAATTTCTGTTGGTGATGCATAATCCTGAGAAATGTATTATGGTATACACAAAAATATTAACTGTTTTGAACCTTGATAATAAGACAGCAAATCAGATATTTGCATGATTTTTGAAGGATCATGTGACGCTGAAGACTGGACCAGCGATGCTGAAAATTCAGCTTTGCATCACAGGAATAAATTATATATATATATATATATATATATATATATATATATATATATATATATATATATATATATATATATATATATTTATTAAAATAAATATTTTTTAAATATATATAATATTTCATATATATATAACTGCACTATTACTGTTTTACAGTATTTTTTTTTTTGAATAAATGCGCAGAAGAGCCCTTTAAAATTGTATGACTGTAAACCGTGACCATCTGATCGCCACCCTCTTCAAAGCATCGGTGCTCTTGATATTCGACATCTGATATGAAACCTAAAGCAAAAAAAAAAAAATCCGTTTTTATTTATTACCTTTTTTGATTTCCTTTATTCAGCAGATTTTCAAAAGTACTGGTGTTCGGTGGAGAAGTCCATTCTCTTCTACGAGTCTGACAGATGTCACGAGCCCAGTATGAAGATCGATGTTAAAGACATCATCTGTTTAGGAGTTAGCAGGCCAGACTCCAGCAACAACAGCGGCTTTATTGACAAGTGGGTGCCATTACGTAACCGGCCTCCTTCAAGACATAATCGCATTTAGAAATATCATTGCATTATAACAACACGATTCTTTGTTGTTTGTTTCCTTCAGATTTCGATACACTTTTGAACTCTACCTAACGTCTGATAAACTGGTCCAGTTTGGCTTGGAGACTCCAGATGCGTTGCACAGCTGGGCTCGAGCAATCGGGAAGGTAAATATCAATCGGTCGAGCTGCGCTTTATGCACGCAGGAAACGTCTTGTGACACCTCGCCTCGGTCTTGATCTCCGGCAGGCCACCACTCCTCTCAGCTGCCACTGCCTGCTGGCGCGAGAGTTCGAGCGAGTGGGCGTCCTGCGCTACAAGGCCATGCTGGACCCGCAGCAGTGGAAAGAAGGCTTCTTTGTTCTGCAGAAGTCCAACCTTTTCATATGCCCTGGAAACGATGGAGCCGCAGAGGATATTATAAACCTGAAACGCCTGCAGGAGCTCAGTGAGTTTGTTAGCTCCATCGCCGAGAAAATGCTGTTGCTAAATTTGCCCTCTGTGTACTTATCCGTCTATGTCTTGGGTTAAAAATCAAGGCATTGCATCCGAAACGGAGAACCATGAGAAGAAGGACATCCTGGTTCTTGTTGAGAAAGGAAGGTGGGGTGCACCAAAACTCTTTGCTTTCTTGAAGGAATAGTTCGGCTTCAAAATTAAAATGAGATTTAATATGTACTTAAACTCGTGTACATTCTGAGTGGCCAGAGGTTATTTGTTCATCAGGACAGATTTGGAGAAATGTAGCATGTCATCTCTTTCTCCCTAATAGGTGCTCTGCAGTGAATGGGTGCCGTCAGGATGAGAGTCCAAACAGCTGATATTGACTACATTTAGTCATTTAGCAGATGCTTTCATCCAAAGCGAAGTAATCCATACCACTCCAGTCCATCGGTTAACATCTTGTAAAGTGAAAAGCTGTTTGTGAAAAAAAAAAATCAATCAATCATTAAGACTTTTTTTTTTTTATTTCAGACCATTTCGCGAATATCCTTTTTTTGGGGTGAAAATGTTCATCTTATCTGAATCGGGTGAGAACTGCACAGATGAAGCACCATTTATTAGTGAAAACAAATATGGCAGTGCATTTTGATGTGAGAGGACAACAGGGGGTGGACTTTTTCAATGGAAGTGTTATTATGGACTCCTATTTTGACCAGAAGAAACAGTTTAATGTAAAAAAAAAAATTTGCAGTTTTTCACTACTTAAGACATTAATTGGTGGACCAGAGTGATGTGGATTATTGTGCATTTTTTTAATTTATTTTTTTTTAATACTTTTTTTTTTTTTTTGGACTCTCATTCTGACGGCACCCATTCACTGCATAACATTCATTTGTAGAGCAAGGTAATAATTTTTATAAACTCTATCATCTATGTTTTGGCCTGAGGGTAATTTTTGCAGTTAGCCATTCCTTGTAATGCATTTCCCAGCCCTTATTGCGAACGGTTGCGTGTTATTGCAAATCATAAAAGTCCCATTAATCTTTCACCAAAATATAACGACTCTGTCTGCAGGACTCTGCATCTGCAGGGCATGGGGAGGACCGATTTCTCCCTGTGGTACGCGGACATCCAGAAGGCAGCAGGAGGGAAAGGGAACACCCTGAAAGACCAGCAGCTCAGCAGAAATGACATCCCCATCATCGTTGACAGCTGCATTGCCTTTATAACTCAGTACGGTGAGAACGCACACTTCTCCTTTCCCTGTGCTTGCGCTAAAGACGCTCCACCCTGCCTAAATCTACAACATCAACACCGCATTGAATCTCTCTCACGCAGGTCTGGGCCATGAGGGTATATACAGGAAAAACGGTGCAAAGTCCAGAATCAAGCTTCTGATGGAGGAGTTTCGTAAGGACGCCCGCAATGTGAAGCTTCGCATTGGAGATAACTTCATAGAGGACGTGACGGATGTACTGAAAAGATTCTTTCGGGAGATCGATGATCCCATATTTATGGCTGATCTCCACCCCTTCTGGAGGGAAGCTGCCAGTTAGTACAGTACACTTCCTCTGAATGTTTATATGCAGTTTAATCCAAGATTGCGGGTTATTTCCTGCATAATGTCTATTAAATGCGTCTGTGGCCTGCTTACAGATGCATTCATTTCTAATATGTAGTTAAAACGGTAATACTGTGAAATATTATTAGAATTTAAAATAAGAATATATTTCAAGATGTACATTTTTCCTGAGTTTCAGTATCGTTACTCCAGTCTTCGGCATCAAATATTCTTTCAGAAATCATTCTAATATGCTGAATAGGAAACATTTGTTTCACCTAAAACAGCAGAGTACATTTTTTGATTTAATAGAAAGATCAAAAGATCTTTTATCTGAAATAAAAAGCCGTTTTGTTTTCTTTTTTTTTGGAAAAAAGTATAATAATTAATACTTTTATTTAGCAAGGATGCTTTAAAAGTGACGATAAAGCCTTTTTTATAATGTTACAATATATTTGTATTTCAGATAAATGCTGTTCTTCTGAACCTTTTATTTATCAGATAAACCCGAAGCTTCTACTTTAGCTGTTTTCAGCATAATAATAATCTTAAATGTTTTTTTGAGCAGGAAATCAGAATATTAAAACGGTTTCAGAGGGACAATGGGACACTGAAGTAATAATGCTAAAATGTAGCTTTGAAATCACAAGAATAAATCGCATTTTTAAATATATAATTAAATAGAAAATAGTTATTTTTAAATTGATAGACACATTTAACAATATTACTTTTTTTTGCTGTATTTTGGATCAAATAAATGCAGGCTTGGTGAGCAAAATGGAATTCTTTAAAAACATTAAAAAAAAGATTTTGCATCCATAAATGTGAAGTTGGAAACCCAACCCAGAATATTTGTTTAACTGACAATAAACAAACATACAGGTTTTTTTTTCTAGTTTGAGTTGTCTCAGTGATTTTTATTTTTTTTTTTCATACTGTATGCAGAGATACCTCAAAAGCCACAGCGTTTGGACAGATACAAAGAGCTGATTCGAGGGCTGCCTCGGGTCAACAGAACGACTTTAGCGGCGCTCATCAGTCATCTCTACAGGTAGATCTTCACAGTGATTCTGATTGTTAGTTCATAGCCGATCTCACGTGGCTTGCTCTCTTCCTCTGTCTTAGGGTGCAGAAGTGTGCTGATCTCAATCAGATGTGCACCAAGAACCTGTCCCTGCTGTTCGCTCCCAGCCTGTTTCAGACTGATGGGAAAGGAGAACATGAGGTCAAAATCATAGAAGACCTCATCGATAACTACTTGTATATATTTGATGTAAGTGAACAACTTCATAAAATATTATACCAGCTTATTCATTTCTGGATACCATGCAAATCACTGAATTCTGTAATACTACAGTGGTACAAAAATATGGTACCATTGCATGCTTTTTTTATGGAATGTTTTTTTTTTTTTATTATTATTTTGATCAGATTGATGAAGAACATCAAACTCAGATTGAACTGGAAATCAGTTTGATAACCACTTGGAGAGACACACAGGTAGACTAAAAGTTATTATTTATGCATATTTATTTTTTTTTTATATTTATTATTTTATAATATCTTTAATACAGTTTTTTTGTTATGCTTTTATTGTACTATATCTTAAATTGTATTTTAATATCTTTTGTGATTTTATGTCAGCTCTCACAGGCAGGGGACTTGATTATTGAAGTTTATCTAGAAGAAAAGATACCAGATTGCTGCATCACACTGAAAGTAAGTAGATCATATTTGATAAAAAAAAAAATAAAAAAAAAAAAATAAATAAATATATATATATATATATATATATATATATATATATATATATATATATATATATATATATATATATATATACACTTATAATTTTTTTTTTTATATATAATTTGACATCCAGAAAATTTCATTTATATTTTCTGTGTTTGTTTGACTGAGAGTTGCTGTTGCACTGCATTACCACACGGTGGCGTATTTAACCCATTAAAGCAGCTGTATGGCATGGCTCTCCCACAGGTGTCTCCCACCATGTGCGCCGAGGAGCTGACCAATCAGGTGCTGTATATGAGAAACATTCCTGCAGGGGAAAAAGATGTGTGGATGACTTTTGAGGCCATCGAGGAAGGAGAGCTCGGTAAATGAATGAATTCAGACACAATTGCACTTTAGTCACTACTGAATCTATTCAGACGCCGCACCGCAAACAACGCTTCTAGAGGCCGGGAGAAGCAATAGATAAATGCGTCCTGTGATTTCCACAGAGCGACCTCTTCACCCCAAAGAGAAGGTTCTGGAGCAAGCTCTTCAGTGGTGTAAAATGGCCGATCCCAGCTCAGCGTATCTGGTGGTGAAGAAGGTGCCTAGAGGAGAAGCTATAGACATTTTCACAGGTGAAAGGATATTCATGAACTAACCTTCAGAAAATATAACGAAGTGGGAAATATTTTAAAGCTGTGCTGCATCGTCACCAAAACTTTTTATAAGAACAAATACTCCATATAGTCTTTCTAGTAACTTGAGCTGATGAAATGCATAAGACTTGCAATACTGTTCAAAAGTTTGAACCCTAAAGAGGGAAGTTTTTTTTTAATGCGAAAGCCTAAAATACAGTAATTTTGTAAAATATTAGTAACATTTCAGACAACCGTTTCTATTTGGATACAAATAGATATTATAATATTATATTTTAAAAAGAATTCCTGTGATGTAAAGCTGAATTATTATTATTATTATTATTATTATTATTATTATTTTATTTTTTTATTATTATTATTTTTTTTTTACATCAGTACGTTTGTGTCGCTTCATCCCTCAGAAATCATTTTAATATGCATATTTGTTGCAAAAATAACTTTTTGCATTTTTTGAACAGCATTTATTTGAAATAGAAATATTGTTTAAACGATACAAATGTCTTTTACTGTTACCTTTGATCATATTAATGCATCCTTGCTGAATAAAGTAAATTCTTAAAAATAAAATGAATTGAATTGCTACACGGCTATAACTATACAATAGAACTATATATTTGTCAGAAGCAAAACGGTGTATACTTTGTTACAAAACTGCACAAAGGGATAGGACTGTATAGTTGGTTGTTGACCTGGTGTGTGTTGTATCTGTGTGTTATTGCGGGCTGCAGCCTATAAGAGTGAGATAGTGAAGTCTGGAGCGCTCAAGTGTCGGGAAGAGCCGCCCAAGCTCTTGCAAGGAAACAAATTCCAGGAGCGATCTTTCCAGATTAAAGACCACAGATTACTCCTGATGAAGGACAAAAAAGTACGTATACATCTTCACCTTCTACGTTACTTGACTTTACGAGGCTTCTGTTTAAATAAGGCTGAACTGAAAAGGAAGCTAAACGCAGCTTCTTTTTTTTTTTTGCAACAAAGAGCAACAAACCTGAGAAAGAGTGGCAACTGAAAACCCTGAAGATTTACATGGGGATCAGAAAGAAGCTAAAACCACCAACAAAGTGAGATGCTCATGCCACAAAAAGCTTTTTTTCATCAGTGAACTTGCTATAACTTTAAATAACAAGTGTGTTTACTTGCAGATGGGGATTAACAGTGATGCTGGATAAACAGCAGTTGTAAGTGTTAGTTATATATGCTGTGTGTGTGTGTGTGTGTGTGTGTGTGTGTGTGTGTGTGTGTGTGTGTCTGACCCAACCTGGTTTCCCCCAAGGTTTTTTTTTTCTTCATTCTGTATGGATGGGGTTTTGATTCCTTGCCGCTGTCGCCTCTGGCTTTTTTAGTTGGACTGCATTTAAAAAAAAATTAAGTGTTTAATCTCTGTTTAATACGTCACTATCACTCTATTCTCCTATTTAATATTGTTCAGTGCTTTGATACAATCTGTATTGTTAAAAGCTCTATATAAATAAAAGTGATTTGATTGTGTGTATATATGAATATAAATATACAGTTAAAATATTTTAAATATTTAATGAATATATACTGTATGTATGTATCTCTTTAATTTTATATATATATATATATATATATATATATATATATATATATATATATATATATATATATATATATATATATATATATATATATATATATGTATATATGTATGTGTGTGTGTGTATATATATATATATATATATATATATATATATATATATATATATATATATGTGTATATATATGTATGTGTATGTATGTATATGTGTATGTATATATATTTGATCAGTAATCCCTCTCCTTGACTGCACAGGTACCTCAGCTGCTCCTGTGAGACTGAATTATGGGACTGGATGACTAATTTACTGAAAGCACAGGTACAGCACACTTTAAATCGAACGAGTCTGAATTTTTTGACATTTCAGAGCTGTAACTTAACATTAACGTCCTCCCTCAGAACGACGACTTGCGGCCCCCCGTGATGAGACGCCACTCTTCCTCTGACATTTCCAAGCAGAGGTTTGGCACCATGCCGCTCGTGCCCATCAGAGGAGAGGAGAGCAACACTAACTCCACCATGCTCTCCGCCAATCAGACTCTGGTACAGCGCTGTGGCGTCCTCTAGCGGTTCAGTGCACGTGACGCTCACTTGATCTTTGCTTTGAGACTTAGCTTGCTGTCTGTGTGTTTTTTTTACAGAGAAAGCTCCACACAAGAAGGGCACTCTCTATGTTCTTTGTAAGTGTTTCTTTTTATCTCCATATTAGTCCAATGCATTTTATATAAAACTTCCTTTTTAAAAGAATAGTTAAGCCGTAAAAGAATAGATGCTAGATATTGACTCACTCTCGGTACATGTAAGACGTAGATCGGTTTGTTTCTTCAACTGAACAGATTTGGAGAAATTTAGCGTTGCATCATTTGCTCATCAATGGATCCTTTGCAGTGAATGGGTGCCGTCAGAATGAGAGTCCAAACAGCTGATTAAAAACTTTACAATAATTCACAGCAGTCCATCCTTTAACATCTTTTTAGGCAAAAAACTGTTTTTAACTTCAAATCATAATTAGTCTTTTATCCATAATATTGCGTTCTCTAGTGAAAAAAAAGGTCTTTTCTGAATCAGGTGGGAAATATGTACCGATCAAGCTCCAGTTATTTATAAAAGAAAATATTTGGGTGTATTTTCATGTGAGAGGACAACAAGGGATGGACTTTTTTTTTTTTCACTGGAAGACTGGTTATCATGGATTATGAAATTTAGTATTTTGGATAGAAGTGATGGTTTAATGTAGGGCTGCACGATAATGACAAAAATCATAATTGTCTATTATTCCCATTAAATTGTAATTGCAATTATTAATTACGATTATTACCATTTACACTGAATGATGTTTAATCAATGTTTGATTGCAAAGATTCTAACTGAAAGAACTTTTCTATAATAGTAAGCCTAAGTTAGTTATATATCGGATTGATTTATTCTTTATAACTATGAATGGTATTATGCTAAAAATAAAATTAAACAGCGGAAAACCCTTAAGAAGAGAAGTTGAAAACAAACAAACAAACAAATCTTAATCATGCAGAATAACAAAAGTGGGCTTTGAACGTTCGCATAATTGTGGCGATTAGAAAATCGATTAATTGCGCAGCCCTAGTTTAACGTTAAAAAACTTTATGCATTTGTTTACAACAAACGCATTGTTTGTGGATTACTGTGATCTCATTCTGACGGCACCCATTCACTGCACAGCATCCATTGGTGAGCAGGTGATGCAAAGCTACATTTCTGCATAAATCTGATGAGGAAACCAAACTTACCTCCACTTTTAGGCGATCTGAGGGCGAGTGCGTTTTCAACCAACGTCCTTTTTTTTTGGGTGAGCTGTTACCCAACTTGTAGCCATTTCTTTAACACTTTCAGCCACAATGCCTCTGATTACAGTGGCTGGTCAAAATGCAAAAGTGGGAGGTTCGCAAAGTATCAGATGGCTTCTGGGTCTAACAAACGCTCCAAAATGTAAGGGTGTTCTTTACAAAAGAGCCTATACTTAATTGAGGAATTCCCTTTGACTTCCTCGGTCCTTCCCCCCCCCGTTCCTGTCGGGAAGCGGGGTTTCCTGATATGACAGGATGCATTCGGAGGAAGAATGCCTCTACTGCATTGTTCTGCAACTGTAGCCTTGAGGGAGGGCAGGGAGCTCGCTTCACCTCTTGTGTTTTGGGGAAAACGCCGCTGCTTCTGGTGCGTCCCAGCCCAAAAGCTTTAGCAAGCAAATTGTCTGCGGGCTTCGTGCTTTTGTCTTCAGTGTATTGGCCAATTATCTTGATGTTGTCGCTCTGATACTGAGACAAAAGTTTCAACTCAGAAAAAGGAAGTAATTTGTTTTGAACATTTGTTGGGGAGCGAATCCCTTTCTGTCCCGCTAACCACAAATACTACTTTTGTTAGCGTAAGGGTGTATCATCTAATCTGATATCCAGCGGGTTAGCTATTTTCGTGAGATAATAGTCACTAGTGTGTTCGAAAGCTAACAGCGGTGTGGATGAAATGTAGTTTTTATGATATTCATTCACTTCCTTTTGGATGGAAGCTCAGAAGCTTACTGGAATTATCTGAGCACTTAGCATTATAGGTTGCTTTGAACGGTTTAGTTATACATTCAGCGCTGTTGTGAAATAGCAGATTTATTTTTTCATTTTTATTTATTGTTATGATTTCTGAAATGAATTTTAAAATGAAATAGCATTTATTTATTATTTTCTAGCTATTCTTTGTAATTAATATAATGTGATGCTGTACTACATCAACACTAATAATAATGATAAACACGTGGTTAGTAGTATATACTATTATTATTATTATTATTATTATTATTATTAATAATAATAATAATAATAATAATTTTAATAAGGTTCTTTATAATACTGTATTCACTATAATTGAGTTTTTATAGTTAATAATAAATTAATAATGTATTAAGATAATTAACCCAATATTTATTATTATTATTATATATTATTACCAATATAGTTATGGTATTATCTAAAATTGTGGTTGTTGCTGCTGTTTTTGTAGTGTAAATAAGGTTTATATAACTGTGTTTTCACTATATAGTGAAAAAAAAATTAAGATTCTGTCATCATTTACTCACCCTTAAATATTTTTAAACCTGTATGAATTTCTTTGTTCTGCTGAAGACAAAGGAAGATATTTTGAAAAAGTTTGTAAGCAGGCTGTTTTGAGTCACCATTGACTCCCATAGTTTTTTTGTCCTTACTATGGAAGTCGATGGTGACCCACAACAGTCTGCTTACAAACTTTTTTGTAACTACTCAAGGGTGAATAAATGATGACTTTTGGTGAAAATGTTCATTTTTAGGTGAGCTATGTATATGTCATACAACAGCATGATGATGATGATGACGATGATTATTATCATAATAGTGTGTGTAATATTCACTATATATATATATATACATGTATATGTGTATATGTATATGTGTATATATATGTTATATAGTTGTATGAAAATATGTCACAAAACAACAGCAACAATAACAGCTATTATTATAATCATCAAAACACAGTATAGTTGTAATATATAATAATAATTATTATTATTTAGTTGTTTAAATTTGTATTCAATCCTTTAGTGAAGTTACTGTACAGCTTCTTGGTTTAAATATTTTCGACCCCCTCCCCGGATCGCCTCGCCATTGTCTTTTTTTTGTCTTTCCCGCTCAGCCCATGAAGGTGCAGCAGGACTCGTTTGAGGAGCGCATCGAAAGCCCCGAGCCTTTGTACGAGGAGGTGGGCGACTTCGGTCTGCAGGTGCTCAAATCTTTGGAGACGAGTTTCCTGTCCAGCGCTCACGCAGAGACCCAGGAGGTGCCGGCACGGCCCGTCACCCTCGGACAGAGGAAGGCCGCCTCCCTGGATCGCATGGTCGGGTCAAACCCCACGAGCTCTCTCTTATCCTCTGGAGAATCAATAGACGCTCTGGGACAGGAGGACGCTCCGCACGTCCCAGGTAGGCACAGGTCCCACAGATCGTGTAGTCCTCAACAGGAACTGCTGTTACAGGAACTCTCCACCATTTTCTGCAAGAAAGCGGAGTCCGAAGAGCAGCAGGAGAACCTCACCTGAGCTGAGAGACTAGATCGATCTCGACATTGCCGTTATTAAATATCCGCGCGTGTCCGTTCCAGATCGGCTGTGTTTAGTAACGTGAAGCATTGTGCCAAAGCAGTCGCCGAAATTAAAAATCTGTGAATCTGTGCTATAATTGTTTTTGTATAAATTGGGCAAATCTGTTTTGGCTTGTGCGTTTGTCGACTCGTTACGCTAAAACTGACCGACCTCTCAGCATTTAAAAAAACAAAACAAAAAAAATCGCTTTTTTTAAATCATTATTGTATTTTATTGTTGTGTTATTTGTACCTGAAGATGAAATTGCATTTTAATACCCTTTTCGTAACTGTTTTTAAAAACGCATTTCTCGGCTCTGTGACATTACATGTTTGGTGTAACAGTAGGAAACGCACGTGCAGTGTGTGATACATAACCGGTGGGTTTATTAGCAGCCAAAACATTCACATTGATATTCCTGGACTGCCGAGTGATTAAATGACTACTTCATGGGAGCATTTCACGTCATCTTTTATATGTATACGGTGTATTATATTTATTAATTTATTTATATAGACTATTTGAGTCATTCTCATATTTGTAAGTGTTTGGATGGGCGTTATGGGAAGGATAAATGCTGTTTTTTGAGTTTGGACCGTAACAGTAGAGGGCAGCATAGATACAGCACATGATCCTGACAATCTACTTCACTGCTGATTTTCACTCCTTTTTACAGGCATTTATTAAAGTCATGTACAGTTCTATAAAGATCATAACAAAATAAATCTGTTCCTATCCTGATTTTAATTTTTTTTGTGATTTTTAATTACATTTTGTAAGCTTTGAATAAAGTATCATTTGTTTTTGAGTCTATTTAAAAAAAATTATCATCTAGATAAAAACATAACAGCTAACTCATTACTGCTGCTGTATCGGTTTTATATGATGCTAAAATGGATTTTGTTTTTAAATGACTTTTTATTTTTTTTTATTTATTTTTTTTTATCATACTATTATATTTTTGGATTATTTTTAGTCCAAATAATGGCATAATAATTTTGCTCGTGCACTTTTTTTATGTTTTTATTTGTGTTTTTAGCTAATTGAGAATTTCACCTATTTTTACAAAATCCCGATGTGTTGCAATATAATGCAGAGCCATCATAATCAAGATAGAGATGATATTACTGGTCAGATTATGTATAATATTTAGGGTGAAATGACTCTTTTTAATAGGTTTGGGGTGTTGAATTGGCTCTTCAGGTGTAGTTAAGGAAACGGTCGGAGTAAAACAGGATTATGTTTGGTTATGAGAGCAAGCGTGTAGGCCTGGCTGAAGATCAGTCAATCAAAAGTGTCTTCTGGGGAGATTTGACTTTGAGAGTAATCTTATTATCCATGCTTTTAACTGGACACCTCTGAAGTCACCTTGTCATGGAGATGCCTCTCATTTCCTTCAAGATAATCTCTCTTTATGTCCAAATCAGATATCGGTTTTATTTGTAGCAATTATTTGTTCCCTTTAGGTAAGTGGGGAAAAAAGGTATTATTGCATCATGACGTTTGATGATATGGATATGAAATGGCTAAGACTTATAAAAAAGGTTTTGAGGGCCATTTTCCTGCATAACTAAAAGCTGAAGCTGGGTTTTCAGGAAGTTGCGACACACTGAACTTTTTTATGAGGACACTAAGAATTAAATGTCACCGATTTCATAGAAAATACAATCTTTGTGATATTTGAATGTTCCTCTATAAATCAAACGCTTGACTGAGATTTGGCAATATCATGCACTTTCCGTGACCTCAAGATTTTTTTTTTTTTTTTTTTTTACATCGGAAGCATAAATCCCATGTATTACAAGAATTATTAGGCATGTTTTACTAAATTTGTGTTGGCGGTATTTAATTTTGAGGACCACTTCTCACCGTTAACTAGCATGCATTTAACATCATATTGCCTGTTTGTTATTCATTTTTAAGCACATATTAATGCCGCATAATTCTGCATGACCATATTGTATATCTTTTAATCCTGAATTTAGCTGCAAATTAGGAGTCGGAGTCAAACCTTGTAGTTAATAGTTAGTGAGAATAGGATCAAGTGCTACACTCCAACATTGAGTCCCAAATTAGCTAAACATTGAGTGATTTTAATTTATGGTGCATTCGCAATCATATTACCTTTTTATTTTGAATCTGTACAAATATAATTTTTTTTGCGTAAATGTCTATATTGATGTTAATTTCACTGATATTAAGTAACAATATAAGATTCCTAAAATCCTTAAAGGGTTGATAATTACCAATTTCTGTTAGATCAGAAGACATTTTTCAGGAGTGATTTTGTTATATTATTCACATATTAAGTCGCACGTTAATTCGAATGTTAAGTTTTGACGGTTTGTTTTTTTTTCTCCAACATTTGTTTTCTAATATTGCCACGTGCATATCAAAAATGCAGCTTCAAGCTCATTCCCCACACTGAACGCACAGATATGAACCAGGAGCTTTTTTCTTTTCTTTTTTTTTCAGTAAGCATTCAGAAGGCACAGAGTGGGTGCTCTTGTTTGAGTTGCTTTGTACGTCCGGGGTCTTTTCTAGGGAAGAAGGGACAGCAAAGACAAGCCCCAACAAGAGCTTAGGGGATTAAGTTCATTCTCACTGCCAATTCGTCACCTCCGCTGTGCCCTCTGCTAGTGGTCTCAATGTGCTGCAGTGTTTTGTGGTGGCTGATTCACTTCAGTGAACAATTATAAGAAACATCAGCTCCTCCAAAAGCAGGAGGAAAAATATCCTCGGGGTTTTAGTCCTTCATCGAGTACAAGAGGACAAAAAAAAGCTCTAAATCATGAAGTTGTATGCGAGCTGCTCGAGCTGCGAGCTGAACAATGTTGGAGTCTAGAAGATCCTTAGTGAGCCTTTGTTCCAACGTGTCGCTTCTGTACTTCCTTCTGTACAAAAAAAAGCAGATTATATGAGGATTTGTAGGGAGGATTGTCAATCTAATGCTCATGTGACCGAGAAATC
Organism: Puntigrus tetrazona; assembly: GCF_018831695.1. Classification (NCBI taxonomy): domain Eukaryota; kingdom Metazoa; phylum Chordata; class Actinopteri; order Cypriniformes; family Cyprinidae; genus Puntigrus; species Puntigrus tetrazona. Next base: position 18,220,766 of record NC_056712.1, on the reverse strand, counting down.
TTGGTAATATCTCTATATCTGCATGCAGTGAAGTCAAATCGTTCGAATGCTCGACTGGTCTCAAATTTCGAAGCGTTTCTTTATCTTTGCAAGCGAATGTTGAGATGACGGACAGTTGTGGAGTGATGACACGGCTCGGTCTTCTTGCACCGGGCACCCTCTTGTGAGCAAACACTTATTGTTGAGTCTGTCTGTGTATGAGTACCCCACTCTGAAAGGATTCATTGAGTCCATGGATGAGTAACCTCGGGCCGCTCGCTCTTCAAAAGGATCCTCTAGTGTGTCTTTGAAAGCAGGCTCCTTCAGTGCGAATCTGAAGGGGGACTCTACACCCATTTAACAGTGTTTTTGGAGTAAGCCTCGCACTCGGGGTGTCTGACCCAATGGAGAGATAGAAGCTACAGAAAGGTGAAGAAACCGCAGGCTTACCGCAGAACGGGATCTCGTTTCAGTCTCGAGGACGTACTGCCTGTTTCCGAGCCCCAGGACAATTGGGTGTAATTGGGACTTTTGTCTGAGTAGCATTTCTTCAAAGACGAGGGAGCCTCTCGGATAACCGCCATTATAGTTGTCCTTTGGCCTGGCAATTAGGGTTTGAATCGAATGGTCACAAACCAAACCCTTAACACTCGTTTAATATGACCCTGGAGTACAGTCGGGCTGATTTTGGGGGCGAGAGTGATCATAACAATAAAATACAATGTGGTCCATAAGTCTGAGAGCACTGGTGAAAATGCTTGAAATGTTTCATTATGGTAACACTTTACAACAAGGTCCCCTTAGTTTAGTTTGATGCATTAATTAGCTTAGTACATTTTTTACAGTATTTATACTTTATCTTTGTTGACTGTTAATTATTGCTTCATTCAATGCCAGGCCCGTTAAATAATATCAACAGGCACAACTTTGGGTTTTAACAATGTATTAGAAAATTCTATAGCAAAATATAACTAATTAATTTGTATAATTAAGTTCTTTCCTGCTCGCGAAATATCACGGGCATAAACAAAAATCTGGCTCTGAATATCTCTTTATTCGAAAGTTAGTCTAGAAAAGTACGTGTAAACTTTTCAAATTGCTGTTAATCCTAAACCAACCTCTGTATTCATCCTTATCGCACGTATCCATCTTAATATCTGTGGTTTTTCATAGATGGTAGGTTTGTTCTGTAGCACACGGAGTACAGAGATGTGCTTGAGAGGCCAGGACCTCCGGTTTGGATTCTGTGTACAGTTGGCAAAACCCTTCAAATATGTGTAAAAGTAACTTTTTATATCAGTTTTGGATTTGTTAACACTATCGCACAGGTTTAGGATTGGATTTGCTGTAGGACATTTTTCCAACATGATAGAGCATTAACTTTAAGCAGTCCCTGGATATTTAACGTAATAAAACACAGCAATATGTACCTATATCAACATAATAAAAACGTACCAGGGTTTACGTATTGGACCTGTGTTGTCGCACCACTTAGTGGACATTCTTCTTTGAAACTGCGGTGAAATTTGCAAAGGAACGTGTTTTAATGAGACCAGGGCCTGGACAAGGACTTTTTAAGACACTTAAGAGTTTCTTTAGCAGTGGAGAAAAAAGGAGAAGAAATGTGTTAATAAGACACGTTACACATTAAATCGCGCAGAGATCATGTTTGTGACCGATCTTACTAGAGACATGCTAACATTTACCTAAATGCATATGTTCGCACGAATCATTTGTAATTTGGCTTCGCCTCCAGGAGAAGTGCGCAAGAGTTTTTTTTATGAATCTTTGCAAATCGACATTCCTAATGATGTGATGGTTAGAAAGTTAGTTAACAGTCTTAGAGAGCTGCTTGTCACCCCATGGAAGAAAGGGGCGGAGCGAGCAGAGCTCATTAGCATTTAAAGGGCCGTGTAAAAAAACGGCTGTGAATAGAGCTGTTTTTGGTAAGGTAAAAAGATTGTCATTTTGTCCATATGTAGCTGATGCAGTATACAGTGAAATGCAGCAACGTTTCTCCAGGACCCTGGTGCTACATATAACAATAAAAAACATCAGAAACAACACAGAGTTGCCAAAATCACAATAACACAAAGCTACATAATGGGACACCAAGCTACGAACTAAAGTAATTGCAATTAAAGGATGTTGTTTTACACTACCATTGAGACATTTTAACCAAAGTGTGTTTTAGACGACTTTTCATCAAGGCCTTAACCGCTTGTGGAAAATTGTCATCCAATGACCTCTTTGATTCCCTACTTTTTAAATACTTTGTCCACTGCAATTCATTTGGTGACAATTCAACAGGAAATTAATGGAAAGCATCGAGTCTAATCCTAATCTGTATTAGCCTATATATTGCTATTGTAGCCAACAAAGGCTTAATTTATAATGGCAGCCAACATACTCATAAAGAGAGCCTTTCATATTAGCATATTCATCAGATTTGCCGGTTGTTGAGCTAACAGTTTGCTTTGCACATAAAGTTAAAGCAGATAAAAGGTATCATTCAGCTGCACTTTTGTTTTAAACACTTTGCATACTTTATGTCTTACTTCACAAATGTGTGTCCTTAAAAGCTTTTCTAGTGCATTTACTTTAACTTTAGGTAAGTAAATACACTAGAAAACCAAGCTTTTAAGGACACACACTTGTTGGTATTGTTAGGGACAATTTAGTAGTCGCTTGATATCGGTAAGGATATGTCCCCATCCTTGCTAAATTCTGCAATTGTGGATGCGCAAAATGAAATTTTTCAGTTACCAGTGCCGCTGTAGAAAAACAGTAGTGGCAGCCGGATATAATGATTGAATTCTGTGAGCAAAAGTGTCTGATTAGGTGTTCATGTGATAAAGTGAGTAGCAGGCTATTAGTAGATGGTCATGTGATTGCAATATGACAGAAAGCGTGGAAGCTGCTTTTATTAGGATATCTGCTAATCATCATGACAAAACATTTGATGATAACAATACCAAATGCGCATGTAACAATAATGAGATTTAAGAAGTGCACTGCACTACAGGTCATGTGAAGAAATGTCACAATTTGCGAACTCTTACCTGCAAATTTGTATCAGGTGAAGACATGTGACCAATAGAAGATCAGTACAGCACGACACGACCTTTTAATTTAATTACATTTGTTTGTCATAAGTTGCTAGTAAGTTTCAGAAATGTGACACTAAATGTGAATTTTTTTCAGTGGAAAAACGAAAATAATATTCAGTTGTAAAACAGTCGTTGAGTGTAGATTGTTATACTTTTGATTTATAAATTTAATCATATCTTGACTGTTTTTTATGCAACTGCACCTTAAAGGAATGAAGGCGTTAATTAACCTCCATTCAATCTCTGGGTCTGGCTGAGCACTTTTAGGTGCATCTTATTAAAGATAATTGACTCTCATTAGACCGTTAGCTCAAAAATGACCAAAGAGTCTTGATATTTTTCCTGCTTAAAACTCGACTCTTCTGCAGTTACATTGTGCGTGAAGACCGATGGAAAATAAAAAGTAGCGATTTTCTGGGCCGATGGACCTATACTCTGATTCGACGAAAACTCAACCGTATACCTCTAGGTGAGTTGGGAAACAAGCTTATTTTCAGAAAGGCGCTGTGTTTCCTTAACAATCAAACAAGTGAATATTTCTGCTATCCGTATGTGACCATGAAAAAGTATCTGATATCACTCAAAAATAGAGGTTGCTAGCGTTTGCCATGTTGCTAGGGAGTTTCAGCTGGTTGCTAGTAACAGCAGTGGTGCCACTGTACCTCTTCTTTGTGTTTCGCGGTTTGTTCTCAATTATAAAAAAACTATCCATCTGAGAGCACCTGCGCGATCGCGGCATGCGTGCGCGCTAACGAGAGTGCGATTCGTCTTTAGTTATCCGAAGGCCGAACCTCCCCCGCGAAACAATCGCATCCTGTTAGTTGCCCCAGTTATTTAAAACAACTTGAGCCTGTTTAGATGCGCCCGAGTTATGCAAATCTGCATGCGGACGGCATTGTTGCGCACGTATATCCCCGGAGGAGATGAGCCTGTAAACACCACGCCGGCATTCTTCCCTCGGCCCCGAGTTTCCCCCTCAGCGCCCAGTCGATAAATAAAGGCAACGTTAAAGGGGTCTAATCCCGGGGATGACCCCGCTTTGTCACGTCACCTCTCCAGAGCTGAAGGGGGACGGGTGGGGAGAAAAATGGGGCGAAAACGCTCCACATTAAATCCACAACAGTGCACGTCTAAGCTGTCACCTCTGTAAATGACCTCAGGCCTCGAATGGGGAAGACAGCAGAAAAGGACACACTTTATAACTCGGGCTCAATTCAGCCCCCAAGGCCCCACCTCTTATTTTGGCTGCACAAAGTGTTGTTGCCGGCTTCTCCATACATTAATCTTCAACCCCCGTTCGCCCCTCCCTCTCTCTCACCATCTCCACTTGGACGGCTCTCTCTATTGTAGCCCGGCTCATTGTAATGTGAGCCTGACTTCATCTCTATGCACCGGCAGGCAGGACTGTCTTTTCCTCTGTCCTGCTCTCCCCCCTCCTTCGCCTCGTACCCCTGCCTTAATTGCCTCGGACCACCAGTATGTTGCGGCTGCAGATGTCTCTCTCCTTAATTTGCGTAGGGAGCACAATCAGCCCCATCTGCTGCAGTTTTTCCTTTCCACCGGCGGCCCCCTTCCCCGAAGAAATCACCTCTGCTCTCCCTTAAGTCTCCGCGGTAAGCCCCCCTACCCCAGAGCCAAAAAAAGCCACAACTCCTACTCCTCCTAAAGAAAACCTTGTCAGTGGGGCTGGGATTGAAAGCCTATCAAAAAGCTATAGAAGAGTGCTTTGCTTCGGAAGGGCACAATCGAGGGTTGGTGTGAAATGAGGGCCCCCTACCAGTTTACTTTTTTCCAGCGCTACTCCCTGTCAGGCCCCTGAAAGAGGCTCGGGCTGCAGAATCGGGGACAGATGGGAGGACTTTAGGGAGGAATAATCAGAAAGCGCCGCGGCCGATAAAGGTAGTGCGTAGCGCCGTTGTTTATACAAAACAAAATAAAGTACACAAGCATAAATCCTCTCAATGGGCCGTGTGACACTCGGCCAAAGGCGAGCGGGCGGGCGGGCTTTCGGGCGGACGGACTCCCCCCGCCGGGCTTGCGCCGATTCCGCGTTGCAGGGGAGCGAATGCAGATGGCGCGTAACAAGGTGGGCTTTTTTTTTTTTTTTTTTTTATTCTTCCAGAGATGACATATTTAAAAGTTGTCAAAGACGCAGGAGTAGACGGACAGGGCAATTACTCTTAAAGTGACAGATGAACAGAACAGGGATTTTGACTGACATCTCCACTCCCAAATGCCCATGGATTGCATTGGAATGGACGCTGAGAGTTGGGAATGATTGATGGTGCGTTGGAAGAGAAGGGAACTCCCTTTTTTGGTGCATTTTCATAATTTCCAGAGACGACTTTTTGTCGTATCAAACAAAGCTCTTTTTTTTTTTTTTACCCTGCTAAAATGAGGGTGTGAGATGAGCGGAGCCACTGTCACCCGTGCGAGCCCTTGTTATGGAGGGTTCAGTGAGCATTTGTGTCAGTTCATGTGTGCAAATGATTCTCTTTTCTTCGTTTCATTTAAACCCTAATTCAAAAGATATTGAGGACGTTTGCGCTAATTCTGAATCTGGTCTGAGGTCTCGGGGGGGTTCTGTTTGTGGGTTTTTTTGCAGAGATGGACAACTAACTCTTTGCACAGCGTATTGGACACAAAGCAGTTGCTAAAATCATACGCTCAAATGCATAAATTATATAAGTAACTCTTTAACTGATAGTCCACCCTAAGCATATGTCAACCAACAGGCATTCTGCTGACTTTAAATGTGTAACTATTATTGTACTAACCCTAACCTAACAGTCTAGTAATGGTCTGAAGAGAGTTAGTTGACATGTATTTACTTATAGTCACTTTTAGTAGATTACTGATTCAAAACGACAAAAAATTGCATTGCACATTACATAATCAGACCACTTTTAGATTACTTTTCACCTTGTTTATCACATTGAATTAATCTTGATTCGTATAAAAAATACAAAGAGAAGATGAAATATTTTACCTGAATGTCACGTGACCGTTAACCAATGTTAGGGAGCTGTGAACATATAAATGTGTTAATTATTAACCAATAACTATAAAATCTCAGGGGGTACTGTAATGACATTTATTAGGTGAAAGAGGTTTGGCTGACACTTTTGTGTAATTATAGCCAGATGACCAGTGAATAGCCACAAAACTGAATATATATAAGCGATAGGCTAGTTTAAAAAAGTTAAATGTAAAAGATAAAAATCAATATAAGTAGTATAGAGTATTTTTAAATTGAATGCAATCCAATAATGAGTACTTCATTTTTTGGAATCTGATTGTGTGTGTGTGTATATATATATATATGTATGTGTGCATATATATGTGTGTAATATATATATATATATATATATATATATATATATATATATATATATATATATATATATCTAGATTATACAATCAGATTCAAAAAATATATATATATATATATTAAACTTTCATCCATTTTATCACACTTTAGGAACATAATTTCTATCGGTTTCTATTGTTTGCTATGTCGTTACTAGGCGTTCCAGCTGGTTGCTAGGTCTCTAGTAACAGCAATGGTGCCGCTGTACCTCTTTGTGCTTCACGGTTTGTTCTCAATTAGATGGCTTCGTGTAAAAGTGAACGATTTGCAGCAAAGTTTATCTTTGCCATCTGTGGAGGGTTTCGACTTCCGTAAAAGACACTGCATCTATTTCTTTTCTGCTTTTTTTTTTGTTAAAACTTGGCAAATTAACTTTGCAATGGTTCAAAATGTTTACAACTTGCTGTGTTTATAATTGCTTCCTAAATCAGGCTTGATATGTGAAGACGTCTTCGTATATCATTAGTTATTTTTAGCTGCACTTCAAACATGCCAGTGCATGTGCCCATCTCTGTCACATGACTCTTTGGCGCTCTGGCACCGGCACCAGATGGCATAGCCTGGTCCCCTGACATTGGTTCGATAACGTAATTGACAAATAAAGGCTTCATAACTATATACTGGCCACATGCTCAACCCCCACAGGTAGCGTTGTAATCTTTTTAAATGGTGATATGATAGAAGGAGTGATATGATAGAAGCTGCCGAAGGCAAGACTAATGACATTTGTGCTTGTTCCTCAACTAGCTAAGAGCCGAATGCATTTTTGATGAAATATAAGCCTTGAAACGAATGCAATTCATATGAACCTGTAGCCTGTCTAATAAAAATAGGTTCAATATAATTAGCTTCTAGTATGTAGCATCATCTCATTCATGCGCAATGACCTCAAGAAATATCAAAGACACTTGAAACATGCATCTTATGTTCAATTTTTATGTTTTTTTATTTTGTGATATACTGTTAAAAATTCTCTTCTAACAAGGCTGCATTTTATCATTTATTTTTTTATTCATGTAAATGCAATTTATTAATTAATCACATGATCCTTCAGTAACATTTGTTATTATTATCAATATTGGAAACTGAGCTGCTTAATATTTTTGTAAAACCGTGATACATTTTTTTTTTTTCAAGAGTCTTAGATGAATAAAAAAATTCTCAAGAGCTGCCTTTGTTCAAAATGATTTTTTTTTTTTAATTTCGTTATCAATAAGTCTTCATTGTGTTACTTGGATGAAAAATCAGAAGTGTGGATAACATTAAAACGTTTTAAAATACTTTTTATGTATAAACATTGTACTTCATAAACTGTTTTGAAGCAATGAGAATTAATTTAATTTTTAAAATAAAGATATATATCACAGTAAAACTGAACACTGTTTTTGTAAATATTAAATAGTGTTTTATGTGGTATTTCCAAAATGTAAAGTTGACACATTATGCAAATATATACAGATATGATTTATTCAGGATATATAAAACACCAGTCCTTGTCTTTAGCCATTGTAAGACAAAGCAATCAGCCATTATTTTAATCAGCCGTTTTCTTCACAGCATGCTAATAATCAGGATATATAGATTTAAATATATATTGTTGATATGTTTTTGTTCTCAAACAGTGTGTATGAACTGCGCCTTTGGTTGCTCTTCTAGGACACCTGCGGGAACTTGGTAAGAACTGCATAAGTGAACTAAAACCATGAAAACGTGTTTATGAATTAAAGCTTAGTCTAAATACACTGAAAAAAAAAAGTACAGTAAAATAGCAATGAAACCTATAGTATGTAAATAATACTGCTAGCTGCATCCAGTAATGCAGCCACTGTTTCGCAGGTGAAACTTAGTTTGATATTTTGTGTCCAATGCAATGACGTTCAAATAAAAGCCTCTTATCTCTAAATGGTGTAAGGATCGTGATCGGCAGTTTCCGAGCTGTATGTCTGCAGGTGCTGCTGTCAGGGGAGTACGGTGCTAATTGTGGTGTTTTCACCGCTGGAGCCGGGTGTCAGTGGACGTCTGGCGAGGGACGGCGGGGACACGCAGCGCTCGTAGGTGCGAGTGGCACCGGCACTCGTAACGGAGGCCCAGGCCTCGGCCCCTGAACCCCCCGCAGAGCCTGCTTCGCTGTGAAGCACCGCCTTTTGTTTGCCATTTATTTACCTTGCTTACCCAAGCCACAGTGGCGAGAACAATGAGGTCTAGATCAACAGCTCCTTGAATGGCTGCGGCTTCTTTATCCTTCGCCTCTGAACACTGGTTACCTCCGAAAGCCAGTGATTAAGATCCCAACGGGCTATCTGCAGTTCAAAAGCACAAAGGAACTCCACTTATCCAATAAAGAGTCCCACATTCTGCATCCGTAGCTTGTTGCCGTTAGATAGTGTACCGTGAATGCCACGTGAGTCTTTACACACTTCAGACACAATTGTTATGTTCAGCTGTGAGTGCTTTTATGGTTTTTTTCTTTCATTTTATTATACCGTCTTAAACTGTGAAAAGCCGTAATAAAGACTGGTTTGATATGATTTTTACATTTATTTTTGTTATACTGAACGTATACTGAGCCTCTATGAGCAATGCATTATAAAGGGTTTTTAAATGCTATAATTTGCAATTATTCATGAGATTGCGCCATGCATTATAAAATGCATTACAAAGCATACGCGTTCAAACCACTTTGCATATATTGCAATATGCGTTATGCACAAAGGCTTTAAGGAAACGGTTACCACTTGTTTTTAAACACCAAGTGCCAGTGAAGAGCTTAAATGAAGAAAAATCAAGAAAATAATACAGCATATTTTTTGTGTCATTTCCAAATGGTAATTGTGTGCAAAAAGTACTTTGATATTATGTAGTTGTATCTAAGAAATATATAATACGTTATTGTTTTAGTTCATAAATCTTAAATATTTTTTTAAAGATAGTTATTAAACACAAATTATATTTGAAATGTGCATGTATATTCATTTTTAAGTGCTGTACTGTATATATATATACATATATATATATATATATATATATATATATATATATATATATATATATATATATGTGTATATATATAAGACACACATACAGTATATATTTATATTCATATAATTTATATTATTTAAATAAATTAAATATATAAATATATTTTTCTTAAATATATACATGCATGTATGTGTATTAATAAATATATACAGTACACACACCTATATCATGTACAAAAACACTTTTATTTTGGATGTGTTTAATCACAATTAATCATTGCACGTGTATATATATATATATATATATATATATATATATATATATATATATATATATATATATATATATATATATATATATATATATATATATATATAGTAATACTTTATTTTGATGTTCCCTTTTGTTCATATTCATGATTTTGCACCTACTTGTCATCTAATCTTTATTAGAGTATTAGTAGAATCTTTATTTAATATCCATTTAACTCTTTATTTTAATGATCCGCCAAAAGACTTTTTATTGACAGGTAACTTTGCAAGAACATGTCAACTACCAAACCCCACCAGTCTTCTAATAATCTACTAAAACTATAGTTGACCATCGAAATGAAACCATATACATAATCATGAAAGGATCTCTCGGGTACTGAATTACTGAACGACGCCTTTGTGTTTTACAGTTACCATTGATCTCCATACGGTTTAAGTTTTTTTCTGTTTGATGGCTGGATGTTGGAGGTTGGTTTGGCCGCATGGGGTAGAAGGGAGGTTTGGGAACCGGCGCTCTCAACCAGCTGCGTGCCAAAACGCCGCCCATTCCCTGCTCCACAACAAAAGATGAAAGCATGTCCTGCTGGGTGGCAAAGACACCAGGTGACTAGAGCAACCTGAAGGGTGAAGCCCAGTGTTCCCTAATGCAGAAAAAAAGCAGGATCCCATTCTATGGCCGCCATTTAAGCATTTTGCAAAGGGGAGTTGTTTCCCCAGCTTTTTAAACATGACCGCATAATCCTTTCCCTCTCTGAACACACAATAGAATGGTAAGAAGGTGGCACCGCTGAAGCCTTCCATAATAAAACCAAGCATTCTGGACCAATGCACACAGGTCGGGTTTCACAGAGGGAACCGGGATCACCAAACACCGGCCTGCTCTCAGAAACATCCACAGAAACTGGCATCTGATTTACTGGAAAATATGTTTAGATTTAATTCCAATATTCAAAGTATTTAAACGTTCTCAGTATCAAAAATACTAATAATAGCACAAAAATAAACGTTTATCATGCATAATATGAATAACACTGTCCCTAAAAGCTTAGCGTCTTTTTCGCTTTCTGACTTTGAAATACTGAATACAAAATATCGATAGTGCTCATGAGAGTAAAAAAACTACGTTGGCAACCTATACAAACCACATGTAGGAAATGTCGTGCTATCCATAATACTGAGCTAACAACAAGAGTCAGCATAAGTGGTCAATCAAAACTTTAAGAGGCGTAGATTAACATATCTGCAATAAATCAATGTTTCATAACCGAATGCTTCAAGACCTAAATATTTGCCAAATTACTGATATGTGAAAATAAAAAGTATAATTAGCACCGCAGAATTACAGAAGAACCATACAAATTTAAGTGAAATATATTTTTGATTTATTGTTTAATATAATTTAATGTAATTATTTTATAAAATTGAATTATAATAGGCTTTTTATAATAGAATTTATAATACAATTCTAGTAGGTAATGTATTAAAATGTCTATTAAAAATGCTATTTGTCTAGCGTTCCAGTTTTTTAATACTTCGTCGCTACCAGCATTGAGTATCTTTAAACTTTATTCAAAACCAAATGAGAACAATTACTCTCTTTTTCCAGACATTACATAACCAGTATTGGTGTTTCCATGGTAATGTGACAATATCCTTTTGTCCATAATATATTTCTTGCATGTCCACATATTGACTATGCTGCTTTGTGGCCTTTTTAATAAATCACATTTTCTTTGATGTCATGATTAAACGTACATTGAAATATTTAGCGTAGTCAGCGATACGATGAGAGGTGAACTGAAATAAACGATTAAGCAAAATGATAAATGAGTAAAATGTGACAGAACAAAAAAACACCGGCTTCATAATCAAACGTTAATTGAAACCGTCTAAATTAAATTAAATTACATTAATGGCATTCTATGCGGAATACTGTAGAAGTAGGTAACTGTGAAATTCAGCCCTCGGGGGAAATAAGAAAATAACCGAGTGTAATGTAATGAACACTTACAGCTATTATTTTACTGGTGTCAGTATTATCATCTCTCTCACGGTTTTTAATATTTCTTTCAAGCTTTATTGTTGTTAATTGATAGCTGATGCAATCGAGGTGGCATTTATATTCTTTAGGGGGAACCTTTTAAATTTTGTTAATTGCGTTATGATATTGAAAATGTGAAAATATCTAATTAAACGTCTGAATATATGACTAAATTCACCTAACAAGACCAAGTTGAACTTTTTTTTTTAATTATTTCATATCAGATATGCCTTCACACTCTTAAACATAAAGGTTATTTATTACTATTGATGGTTCCATACCTATAAGCTTTCAATAGAATGGTCTTTAAAGAGAAAAAAAAAAGCTTGATTTCAAAAACGTTCCAAGAAAAGGTTCTTTTAAGAACTTTTCGCTGAAAGTTCAAAATAGTTCTTTAATGGCGACATGCACATTTTTGGATCCTTTATTTGTAAGAGTGGCAGGTCTTCTTTTTTATATTTATCCATTTATTTTTATTCATCTGAAAAGACCTCGGCGCACCCAGAGCTGTCAGCTTGCAGTTCTTTAAGTAAAATTTTGATCGCGCTGCACAGCTTGTCAGAAGTGATGACTCCCGAGCATTACCCTGTGAATGAGAGGTGGCGGGTCTAGTTAGGTTGTGAAGGGTTTCTGGTAGTGTGTTAATCATTCTCGTGACAGAGCACTGGCAAGAACCCATCAAAAGCCTGAGTGTCGGGTCCTCGGGGCGAGTGATGGATGCTCGCCCCACTCCGAGCCTCCAGAGGAGTGATCCGCGGTCTCCTCTGGCTTTACAATAATGAGGACAGGAAGCTCGGTTTGCAAAAGAAGTGCTACGTCAAGAGTGGAGTGGGTTCCTCAGCGCTGAATAAGAAAAAGAGAGGGCGCGATTGATCAGCAGCTTTATTGATCGCCCAATCTGGACAGCTGAGGCGTCGCACGAGCGTCACACCCCGGGTACCGTCCTCTCTCTGCATTATTCCTCTGACAGGACACTCTTTAGTCGGCGCTGGAAATACTACAGGGCTCAACAAACATAACAACACATAATTTAATAAATAAAAAGTAACACGAACATCTCACAAACGATTGATTGGGGAGGCCATAGAAAGCATTCAGTCACGAAACCCCTCTTTATACCATATATTATATTTTTTAATTCTGCAAATTTATTATAGCTTATCTTTCAGATTAGACCGTGCATTTTATACACAACTTGTCTTTTTTTATTTTTTCTTTCTTTATTTATGTGCTGGGAACCTGTTTGTGTTCATATTATCTATCTGTGTTTATTTATTTATTTATTATTATTATATTAAAATAATATTATTATAATGTTAATAATAATATTATAGTTTTTTCTTTTATTTTCTCAACTTGTACAAAAATCACCATTAAATTCATATTAATAAATACATGAATGGATCTGACATAGCCATTGAGATATAGTTAAATATTCTACACGTATTATACACGATATGAATAATATGTAACGAATGACAGATAGATACATTTATATATTCCCCATTAACATACAGCTTCCTTTTAATTCTCTAAGGCTAAAGATCCGAACACATGCCATTACTCGTCATTGATAGAGACAGATTGTTTGTATATTTGATCAATATCTAGTTTGTCCCAATGGACATGGCAAAGTGCAGTGATTTACACAGTGTGTCTGTAGATTATCTTTATTGTTATATTACGTCACTATTTCATTGAATAGGTTGATGGGCAATAAATAAATAAAGAGTAAATATGCATAGGTCTTGTTTGGCTTTGAAGCAGGCTCAGTTGCTAACAATATATATTATGGACATATATTTGCATATATTGAACCTCTATAACAGCACGGAATCTCAAGACCTATCAATGTTAATTAGTGCAAACGTTTAGGGACGAATGGCATTTATGTTATTTATAGCCTGGATCACTGAATTTGCCATCATTATGTCATGTAGTGGCGTTTAGCTAGTTTTAGCTGCTTTGATTTGAAAGCAGTTGGCAAAACTGATCGGTAACGATTCTCCAAAATAAATGTAGGTCCTGTGGAAGTCATATGGGTTGTAACACAACTAATTATCTCAAATGAAATATTGTAAAGACTGGAGTCAAATGCGGTCTACTGCACAAACTAACGGAACATATACGGAACTCACAGAACAAATTGTGACATTCTAGTGGGATTATGAAGCTCGCATGTTTTCTGAAAATATTTCTGTTGCACATTAAGAAAGATTATTGCCACCTATCCTCTATCATGAGCCTTAATGTTTATGCACGCTAATATGCGAGGCTCCCAGCGTTTTTACTGTCAGGAGTCCAGGCGGTGACTATTATTTGCACATTTATTTCATTCATCTTAAACATTAGTTTCTAAACGACACTGAACTCATTTTTATGCAATGCTTCAATTGTTTTGCTCCCACCTTGTATAATGGAACCAGTAAATGTAGTCAGAGACCCTGAATGTGATCTATCTGACATTAAACCATTTTCTTCACCTGCACAAGAAAAACGAAACAAACATCAGTCGCATTTTAAAATCACATTTTCGATACGTTCGAAGACCCGAGGCTTTATTCGCGTTCTCTTAAAAGTGTAAACTCAAAAGCCCAGTGTGACAAATCCCCTGAACTGTGACAAAGAGAACTCGTCTTGCCCGTGATATGTGGTCTCAATTCATTTTCCACTTTTTTTTAACTGTGGAAAACGGAGGTGCCTTTCCAATTTTACCATGTACCGTTTGCCCCTTGCTTCACGTGGCCTTTTGCCCTGATCTCTCCCTCCCCTCTTTAGTCCTGCCGGCATCACAGACCTTGCAATAATTGCCGATTTCTAACTTCCCCTGGAACTAATGTGATAAAATCTAAGTAAAAGACAAGGTAGACAAAGAGAAAGATGTAGCCCTGGGCAGGACGGCTAGCAAAGGTCTAAGCCAAGGCAACAAGTGCCTTTGGGACCTAATGGGATTTTCAGGGGCTTGCATTGATCTCCTGCATGCCCATTCACAGAGTCTTTTGGCAGCCGGACGGCACACTTCAGCCCCCCAGCTCTCTCTGGTGCGCTCCGAGAGGCCCCACGCGCAAAAACAGATCAGCCGCTCTCTGAGGTCACAGCTACAGGTGACGCTAATGGACGGAGGCTCTGTTATCAGTGTAGGACGCTGCTTATGACACAACTGTACGTGCGAGGACTGTATGGAACGCTGTAGTTTAACGGCGTAAGATCTCTTAAAGGGATAGTTCACACAAATATTTTATTTGCTGTTAATTCACTTACCCTCAGGCTATACAAAATATAGGTCACTTTTTTCGGTAAATAAGAGGTTTAGGTGAAACCGTGGTCCTTGGTGATTCATAAAATGCAAGTTTGAGAATAAAAAGCCTATCAGGGAAATATATTCACTTGGCTCCAGATGATATACTGAGGTCTTAAATTTGGGGACAACTAATTTTTTAGCGATTATTGTCACAGTTGTGCCACATATTATTTAAACTAAACTGAGCTAGACAATGATGTCTCTGAATTAATTAATGAAATACCCGTGTTTAATCATGTCCTTATAAATTACTGATGCTCTAATCTCCAATCTGATTCTGTTAAGTGCTTTGACACAATCTGTATCATTAAAAGCGCTTTATAAATAAAGGTGGACTTGACTTGACTTATCAAATGAAACGATCTATCTGTGCAACAAACTGAACATTATGTGTTTCATTATTGTGTCACAATTTGATTCGGTCCACAATACTGATTTCACAGTACTTTAAACAAAGCCAAAATAGAGGTTTATTACTATTATTATTATTATTTATTCCAGTTAACAAAATGTTGTGTTCAATAATCAGAATAGAAATAGTAATGAATCCGCTCAGCTACATGAATATGCACATATGTCTCTGTGTAATTGTATTATTGTACAATGTATTATTATGGAAACTTTTTGTATGTGCATTAATCACTGTTTATTATGTCAATAAACAACTAAAGCTTAATTTTAGGTTAAACTTTACACAATTCAGTAACTACACTGAATCACTGCACCTGCTGGGGCCGTGGCACAGCAACAAACTTCGATTATTATTCGATTATTCGAATGACAGTATAGTTCCTCGGCCTTATTGCGCGCTATAACTACAGAAGAAAAAAATCTGAACTCTTCTGTCATTTTTAAATGCGATGCTACTGGTCTAATCGGATTCAATGATCTATGCTAAGCTATGCTAAAAGTGCTATCGGCAGACACAGCCATTGGCTGAATGGATTCAAAAACTGTAAAAAGCTTATTAACTGGAGTCTTATTTCAAAGCACACAGCAGATGTTTCTAAAACTTTTATGTTACAGTAGTTTTATGCAAAGTGTTCTGGCTCCATCTCCAATCAAAGCCCTGAAACAGAGATTATTTGATTGTTACTCGCTTAGAAAGTGCTTACGCTACAAGTGTTATTATTAAAAATTACAATTGAAATATATCATATCCGGTCCCGCTTTATATCCGACTGCCTTAACTACTGTGTGTACTTACATTTAAATGAATAATTTGGTACAATGCACCTATTACATACACACACGTTTTTACATTGTACTTGATTTTTTTTTTTAAATACCTATATGCAATTACATCTGGAATGAATTTCTGTAACCCACCCTTAAACCTACCCATAGCACCAAACCTGTCTCTAACCTCACCTGTATCCATTTCAATAGCAGCAAAATAGTTTTGCAATATCACATAAACACAATTAGTATATTGCACTTATTTTTTTGATGCAAGAAGCAGCCACCTAATGTAAAGCTTGACCGCATATTCTTCCAAAAATAGCGCGACAGTTTGCATGAATTTATGCTTGCAACCGTTTCATGAAGAACTGCCGTATTCAATTTCGCTTATTGCTGAAGTGATGGCATTCACGTTTGGAAAGAGCAATTACCTCGAGCTCTGAATGTTACCATAACAAGAGAGCGAACACTTGTTCATTCATCAGTCTCGCCGCGTCTGTTGTTACAGCATGTACTGTATATAGACAAGTGGGTTCATTCTTCGCAGCGAGGGCTTCCTTTGTATCGCTGACGGCCACAGAGAGAGCTCCGGGGCTTGATCTGAGGGTGGGCAAATCTGACAGCCCACACTTTGAGTCGCGGTGGACGTGAGGGGGAAGGGAGCCAGCAGCTCTGTCAGGCAATCTTCAAGTGGCAAAGCTTTTCAAAGCTTTGTTATCCACTTTGGGATGCCCCCTCTGACCTCGCTGTGGACATGCTTAGCCCTTCAAGGAAATGGAGAGGGATCCAGGGCGTTCTGTATTGTCGTCCGAGGGAAGCAGGGTTCAGGCTTGCATGACCGCCGTTCCCCAAGGAGCGGTCGGGGTGAAGACCCCGGCACAAAGGTGAACCAGGGGAGTTGTCATCGGACACATGAGAGAAGCAGAGCAGCAGAGAGATTTAATGTCCGCAAGGCGACCTCCTTGTTTCGCAAGGCTGTAATACACAGCGTCTATTCTCTCTTTGTTTTACTTTTCCTTGTACAACTGTGTCGTCCCTCAATATCCTTCTCTTATAGCAACAAAAAGACTTTCAGTGAATTCAATCTGTATTTTCAAGCTTGTAGGTCAGGGAAAATGTGGCACATAGAGATTCAAGTCACTATGCTCAATTCAAAGCAGCTTTACAGAAAGTCTTACTTAATGTCTGCAATGCCTTAATGTTTTAAGATTAAGAACTGTTTTTTTTTTTTATCTTAATTCTAAAACGTATAGGCATCTGTGTTTCCATGAGAACCTCATAGAACGTTTCCATCCCACAAAATACTCTTTAGAGTGTAAAAAGGTACTTTTTTTTAAGATATTAAAGAGAATATCATGCACTATTCAATGCACTATTTATTTTTATGTAGCATCAATTTTTTTTTAAATATGTTGGTCAGGTCCATTTTAGATAATTAATTATGAAACACTGGTTTACAGATACGTTTTTGTACTCATTTTGCACATTTTTAAAAGTTAAAATTTGTTTTGCGAGGACTGGAACATTCTGGAAGTTTCTGAAACATTCTAGAATATTCTGTGATCTAGTGCTTTTTGGAGCTTTCTTTCATATTTTTTTATTTCAAACCTTTTATGTTGCAACACTTAATAAACAAATGGATGAATGAATAAATAACAGATTCGCTTGTATAGGTTTCATGAGCACCGTTAATGATTTTTGTATTCAGCACGTGAAACTTCATAAACATTCAAAAAAAGTAAAACAAAAACTTTATAAAAATAGTTCATCAGTGAAAATTTGCCAGCGATTTCGAGGAATAATAGCAAAATTAAGCAGTTCATTTTGAAGCTAAAATATTAATAGCAATCTTTTTATCGCCATCTAAAATAACGTTAATCTCAACGCTGAGCTGCTCGGCTGTGACTTTTCTCTCTTCTCTGAGCTCTGAGGAAAGATCACGGTGGAAGCAGGTGTTACACACTTGTCTTTCACGAGCCAAATCAAACAGCCGCCGATCCAACGTCGGCCGCAACACGCAGCAACAAATGTGCAACAGTTGGCTATTTCCAACTCTGAAAGGCCAAACCAAATCCATCTTTGTGGTTCATTCAACGGCAAGGTGAAGAGTAAAAGTTGTGCTCCATCTCCTTTGATTTAACCCTTGCTTTGAGATGCTGCCCGATCTGGGTTCATCCCTGGCGCGCCAATAGCTGCACACAAAATGCAATTAAAAGAGGCTGCCTTCTCATTCTCCGTTCCAGACACTTTCACTCAGAGCTTAATCCATCCCCCAGCTTTAAGACCCTTATGTGATCTGGGACACACGGTTCCCATTCACACCGCTTCATCCTGCTCTTTTGTGTTCTTAATCGTTCCTCAGTATTAAGCAGCCTTGGCAGCCCAATCCCCTTACTAACACACGGCCCTGGTGCTTTGTTAGGTCCAGCACATCACCCCCATCCTCCGAGCTGCGTGCTGCCCCTCTCCTGCCTGAGAGGCCCTCCTTCACGCCGCAGGGCTTATCCCATGTCGCTTCACGTGCCCGTTGTGTACCCGCAGACACCCAGAAAGACGCCTTAACAGACAACTAGTCAGGTCTTCTTCATTGTTGTTGGTCGCTCAGAAGCATCTCGTGCGCTCACAGATACGATAAATGTTCCACCACAGATGTTTAAATCAGTTTTTTCTTTGCATGCGAAGCATATTTATATTGCATTCAATGCATTTTATAGTAAATGTAGCAAACGTTTTAAAAAATAATAATAAATTTAAAAAGTAACAATAATTAAAAGAAATATGAAGTACTTCATTTTGTACACCAAAAATGTATTAAAACTTATTTAAAAATTAAGGATAAAGAACTTAATGCTTATGAACCAACGAACTGTCTTTACATTACTGTTTATGTGCAAAATAAAAATAAAATGTTACTTTAATTAATTTCTATTAGTGCTGTCAAACAAATAATCGCATCCAAAATGTATGTTTTTGCTCACATAATATATGTGTACTGTGTATATTTATTATGTATAAATACAAACACATGCATGTAAATATTTAAGAAAAACATGCATTATATATAATTAACATATATGAAGTTATATGAATATAAATATAATAGATGTTATATATTTTAAAAATGTGTATGTATGTGCATATATATATATATATATATATATATATATATATATATATATATATATAGTGATATAAATACTATCACAAAAAAATGTATTCAAATACCCATTTAATAGTTTGGTGTGGAAAATATTTATCTTATTTTTTGAAAGCAGTCATTCTAATGCTCACTAAAAACTCTAAAAACATTCTAATTGATACTGAGATTTGTTTTTGAATATATTTAAAATGTAATTAATTCCTGTGATTTTCTGCATCGTTTTCATTGTCACATGACCCTTCAGAATATAATCTCACATCTATTAACTAACATTTTTCCAACTAAGTCTAAAACACGTTTTTCTATCAGAGAAAACAAAAAAAACACCCAGAATTGAATTAAAGTAACAATTAATCAATGCTTCTATGTGGAATACGATTATTTATTTTTGGTTTTTATCTTTTTCTTTACACATTTTTGAGCAAATATTTCAATGCATAGCCTAATTCAGTCAAAACTGAACAACTCAAACGTTTCTTCTTAAAATTGGTTCGTGCTTTTATTCAATCAAACTTGGCTTGACTTGCTTTTGGATTCGGATGACAATGAAACCTTGACGGACAAAGAAAATCATGGTAGTTTGGCGTTAGAAAGTTTTTCTTATAACGAGACAATCTGCCTTAACATCCACTGATGGATCAGACTTGCTTAAAAACAGCGTGATTTAAAAACAGTGCTAAACTGGTTCGGCAAATCAGACTGTCATCTGTAAAACACAATATCCTTTTCTCGCTTTATCGAGAAAGCCCGTGCGACACAATAAGTATAATTTTCAGGTCTGATTTGGTTTCAAAGCACTTTTATCCCTGCGCGCCATTAACCTCAATGAGCAAGAAAAACAGCGTAGAAGATCGTAAAGCCATTAAAAGAATATTTTCGCCGCTCTTTGTTTTTATTTCATTCTGTCGCTCTCCGAGTGCTCCTCCACACAACTCTCAGCCACACAAACAAATGCAAATCAGTCCCAAAACTTTACATAATGTAACTCGGACCCCTATTTTAGAACAGGGTTGAATGGCTCTTAAAGGGGGCCTAATTAATCTAAGTATAGAGGCAATGGGCCCTCTTGGAATTTTTTTCCTTCTTTCTCTGCGCAGAAAGAAAGAAAGGGATCAGGCCTCCCCTTTCTGTCCAGAGAGGAGTCCGCCTCATTCAGCCATTTATGTTAACATTACTGAATGTTATACCCCGTGGGTGAGCAGAATCAATCACTCCGACTCTGTCCTGGTTCCTTTTTAACTGTTGTAAAGTGTGCAGCGGTGCAAAGGCGTCCAAAGATATATAGCAATATTCGCAGTGGTTTTTTGGCCTGCGCGTTTTAAGCGGCTAAGAAAGCCTGGTGCTAGAGTTGTCAGGTGCTGGGGTGACCGGAGAGAACAATGGGAGAAGAGAAGCAGAAGGCTCGAGATGAATGCTTTTGGTAAATCAGTAATAGAGCTAAAGGGCATAGCCTGTGGGGAATTTGCTGGCTTATAAAAGAGCTTTAAGAGGCCTTCATTCATATGGACCCAAAGAGATTTGAATTGCCCCCTTCACAATCACTTGAAAGGCAGAGCTCAGGGTGTTCCGAAACAAAGTGGAAATCACGCTGCCTTTCAATGGCTCTAATAAGCTTTTAACTATTTTACATTATGGCGTTACCCTCTTCATCTCCTCTCCACGAGGCATTGTTTTGCCATGTAGCAGGCCAACTTAAATGTCTGATTTATACTTTTCTTCACGGTGTATTTAAACAAAGAAAAAAAAAATTGAAACCAGACGCGCGGTCGATATGAATGGGAGCGATTCAGCTTGATTTTATAAGGTGGAAAACGGGCCGCTTTATTTAACCGACTCGTGAGAAAAAAAAATATATATATATATATATATATATATATATATATATATGATACAAGAGGCTTCAGTTCGTTCGTCGAAGTGCGCATTAGCTGTGATATCTGCTGGCCTTTCCGATAAAAACAAGGCTGGCGAATTGATAATAAAAAAAAAGCCTCTGTACGGATATCAAGAGACCCAAAGGCCATGAGTCACAGACAGCATCTCTGTTGCCATGGTGGGTTTTATTGCCCTGGAAATTGCTCCTCTCCACAGTCTGCAGGGGTCACGGGTTCAGCCGGAGACTGCTGCACCTTCAACTTCTGCGCCGCCGAGGGAGGAGAGCCGCGGAGACGCACAGCCAGAGCCCTCGCCCTCTGGATGACACTCTGAAATTTGGGGATCCCTCGGCTGTGTGGACATTAAGAATTTCATGGTAATTGTTGAAGACAAGGAGGAGGGCTTGACCTCCGCTGGCCTGATTGAGTTCTCATAAAAAGCCCATGGCCTGGGCCCATTGATGCCCTCAGACAGTAAAAAAAAACGATTGG